>NC_140294.1:1320280-1340280 GCF_964030765.1 Micromesistius poutassou
GTTTTTTGGCTTGATGCTTTTATCCAAAGCGTGTTCTTACACACATTCACACACCAACGGCGAGTTAAGCACGCTCTGGGACACCTCGACGCCCGGAGGAGCCGGGGGAATCGAACCAGGAACCTTCTGGTTTACAAGGCCTAACCTCGGAGGCCTGTGTCTGTTCCCGAATTAGTAGTTTTATTAAACAGAGAACAGCTGTTGTAGAATGGTGGTCGGCGCTCACCGTTGGGGTCCCCGTCGCGGCGCGGCCGTACGCTGCGGTTGAGGGAGACGGGCCCCAGGGGGGGGGGCCGCGATGAGGGCGGGGCCAGGGCACAGGCAGGGGCGGAGCCAACCGGGAGGGCCCAGGCGAGACGCGAGCCCAGCGCCGGCGCACCTGCGGCTGGGGGTTGACTGGATGGGGGAGACGGGGGGTAAGAAACACACACACGCACACGCACACACACACACACGTTAATCTGTGTTCATAAAGGCTAACCCTTATGCTAATAAAAGCAACCACATTTAATAATAGAAAGTTTACCAGGTAACGCTTATTTTTAGGCCAAATCACCCAGCTAGGTACAACGTGTGAATAATAGACGTGACTCGTAATAAGGTTGAACTTGTTTCAAAAGGATGACCCAAAACACTGTACTTAGTACATTGGAAACTGAAAATAATAAAGTGATTATGCGACGGCTTGCCAACATCATATTTTAAAACTTTTTTTAAAGCAAGGTTGTTTTTTTTTACTCATGTTCGATAAAGGCAGAGTTCGCTGGAAACTGATCCAAAAATGACATTTTAATCAACTTATTTCATATTTCTACGAGAGCGACTATCCCATACCACTCTGGAAACGCAACGTCAGCAAACACCTGTGCGCATCAAACCGGCAATGTCGGAATTTGTAAAACGGCCATTCAAAGCACTGCCAGTCTTTATTCATTTCATCCATTCGACCTCTGGGCAACTCGTCCAGCATTAGCGCTGTTGTAGCCAGTGTCTCGTAGGGTAAGTGGTGGCCGCTGTGTAAATACAGCCGACCCCCTTTGGCGATGTGTCGATGCACTCAGGGCCGTTATAATAAATAAATAACTAAATCCCAGCCCATAACTCCGGGAACGCTTTGGAAACGGGAGAAGAGTATGCATAATTAAAGCGTCAATACCAAATTAGGACCTTTAATCACACTTCAGCCCCTCAGAAATCCCACCGGTGATGAGCAAAAAGACATAGTATTATGGTCTGGATGCTGACTAATGGACTGTTTGAGTACAAAAGGTAAAAGCTGTGTGGCCCCGTTTAAATGAGATAGATCTAGAACTAGATCCAGAACTAGATTCTCCAACCGTTTTTGTTGCGTTTTCGATCTGTTTACAGTTTCAAAACCTCATCTGTTTCGCCCGTCGTCAACAACACCATCCTGCCGCGATAAACATCCAAGTCAAAGAGCCGTCGACCAGTCGGTGTGCGCTGAAAGGTCCCATGACATGCCACCAGGTGTGAGCGTGATCAGCCGTTTCAAGCCGTTTTGGAAATCCGCCCCTTGTGACATCACAAGTGGGCGTGTCCATCCATCCGTGTGCTGGATAGATCAGTCGACCAGCCTTCCCCGGTGGACCGTAGCAAACGTTGCTCATCTAATCCGTCACACGTCTAGGTGGACACGCCCACCTGTGACGTCATAAGGGGGGGCGATTTACAAAACACGCGCGAGCCACCGACAAAGAGGATCCTCTTACCCGGCCAGGAGGGACTGGGGCGTGGGCGAGGGCCCGTTGAGCGTGTACACCCCCAGGCTGGAGATGCCGCTGGTCCCCATGGTGGTGCTGGAGAGGCCCCCGGGGGCCCCGGCCACCACCGTGGCCCCGCCGCCGGGGGCCCCCCGGTCCCCGTAGCTGAGCGCCAGGCTCTGGGGCCGGGTGCAGTAGAAGGGGGTGGAGTGGGCGTCCCGGGGCAGGGCCTGGGCGAACAGGGCCCCGTAGCTGCCCAGCTGTGGGGGGGGGGGGGGGGGTTAGTCGGGGACACACAGTGTTACGGGGGCCGATTGTGGTACGCATCAATTCTGCGTACGTATTTATTGCCTCCATTAAAGTTTCAATTATTATGGTTTTACAAAAGAGAGGAAGGGGGGGGGGGGGGGGGGCGGACAGTGCAACCACCAAGGCGTGGAAGCACTTGCTTAGGATTTTTTTTTTTTTGCTTGTGTCAAGCCCTTTTGCCGTCAGAACCGCCCGGGATGTACTCAAGCTATTTGGCTGATGCTCCCCAATAAGAGAGAGGCATTTAATGATCTAAGCCCTGCTTTAGTGCAGATCTGTCAAAGGGGCGCGCGTCCCTCAGAGTACTTCATCATACGTCCATTTAGGGAGGCCGGGCTCTGCGGTCGTCTCTATTCTTAAACATTTTCGTCCCCCATTTGCATCGGCTTTTTTTGATCGCCCCCCCGGCTCGCGTTGTTTTAGAGTCTGGAGGTAAAAAGACGGGACTCGACTGGCTGGAAGGGGACCGCAGCTTTGGCCCGCCATGCTGGCGAGAGCCGGGGGCTATTCCTTTATTTATATATCGTTTCACCGACGCAGTACTGGTTAACTTGATGGGATGGAGGGAGACCAACATTTTGTTTTTAACATGTTTGTCGAGTGAATAGATCTACCGGCCAATCTATGGTTTGTAACCCTGATCTATTCTCTACCCTCATAATGGCCGTCTATATCTATATAAAGATCTCTAACATAATAACATAAGGGCCTAGGTGTAGACGGCTTTCTTTGCTTTTCAGAAACGTGTTGTCTGACACAGTGTTGAAAGAAGACAAACTTTGTCTCACGGAAAATTTGGTGTGGTCGTACCGGAGGAACTCATTGTGGTATCCGTGCTGCAAATCTGGTCTCTCTCTTGAATTGAATATATAAGTGTAGCAGGAACACTTCATGGTCATCCCTAACGGCAAATCCTACAGCTGATCTCCATGCTACTGCTGAGCTCAAACGAGTGAGTGCATACACTGTGTGTGAGAGTGACTGGGTTGAGTGTGAGTGAAAGAAAGTGAGTGACTTGGTCAAATAAAGTGAGTGAGAGTAAGTGGAAGAGTGGAAGCGTGGGAGAGTTGTTGAAATAAAATGAGTGAGTGTTAGTAAGAGTGCGCGAGTGACAGAAAGAGAGTGAGTGCGTCGACGGGAGTGAAAGTGCGTGAGTGAAAGAATGAGGGACGGACTGACTGAAAGCCAGTGAGTGAGTGAGTGAAATTGAGTGAGTGAGAGAGTGAGTCTCACCCTCGGGGAGGGCTTGCGGGGGTCTTCACAGAGGCTCAGCATCAGGTAGAGGACAGACCAGCGGTGTTTCAGAACTCCCTGCAGGAGGGGGAAGGAGACAGAGGCAGAGCAGCATGGTTAGAGATACAACAGGTGGGTGACTGGGTTCGATTCCCAGTGTTCCTGCACCGGCAGGCCTCATGCGAAGCAACACGTCTGAATGACACGCACCCGGGCATACACGGCCAGTCGCTATGGATAAAGTGTCTGCTAAACTATTAATATATATCATTATAACTAAACTACTGTACTATGAATACATGATTATACTGTATGTATGTACTGTATGTATGTATCAGGGGCGGATCTATGGGTGGGCCTGGGTGGTACAGGCCCACCCAGATTGACAGGGGGCCCACCCAATCAGATATTCCGAGGCCCGCCCATAAATTACGTTCTGAATCCGCCACTGGTGTGTGTGCAAATTTTCCGGAACGAAACGATATTTCCTTAATAATCAATGTTGCTGAGCAGGATTCTAATCATGCTCAGAATGACTTTACGAAGTGACCAGTTTTTGAATAAACTACATAGTTCATCATGAATCAATAATATCATAATGGATTCACGTCAAATTCTATACTATGTCAGATACCAAGAAAAACAAGAACAACAAAAAACTAAATAAGTCGGCCTCATGACTTTCTTGCATATATGCCAGTTATTAACAATGGGCCTAACAGCGTTATGTCGACGTGTGCATTCTGGTCGTCCCTCACACACACACATACACACACACACACACACACACACTGACCTGAGTCTGCAGCTTCCGGTGGAGCTCAGAGAACAGGGCTGCGTCGGCTTCCCTCCTCTGCTTCACCACTGCAACACACACACACACACACACACACACACACACACACACACACACACACACACACACACACACACACACACACACACACACACACACACACACACACACACACACACACACACACACACACACACACACGAGGAGACAAATTCCACATTACTGAAAATAAGACTAGATCAATTGGAGAGTTGAGGTTTGTTATTTGCTCTGCACGTCAACAGCCCAGTGTTACAACGTTGGCTTTGAGCTTACAATTGAAAACATGAGAAAAGGAGTAATGGCATCACGAAGGACACGTCTTCACTTCTGTAATACCACAACAGAAACATCATTCGATTAGATGGCAAACGTTGTACAAGCCGGTCTGCCGTGCGCCAGTCTGTTTTTATTGTACATGGAGGAGGCAGCAGAAACGTGACCTGTGTCATCACGATGTCACCAGGGAACTAAATTATTCAACCAGAGATCAGGTCCTGGGGAACGGATTAGAGGAGAAATATTTCTGATTTTGTTGCACCCGATGTCGAACAACGACTGTTCCACAGGGGAAGGATTTACATTTTTATACTAGTCTTCAAAAGGACTTGCTACCCAACATTAAAGCTAGGGTTGGCAAGTTGGGGAAACCAGACAGAGTGTGCTAGATTAGTAACTCGCTAGCGTTAGCAATAGGGCTGTCAAGCATGCTCCACTACCGCTCCAATACCAGTTTGATTACTTATACAGATGAACTCTGAATACACAGAGGCATGGATCTAGATAGTCTGCAGGTCAAAGGCACCGGGGCAGACTTGTGCGTGAATTGCAATAAGTCAAGTAGTACCAAAAATAAGACAATTGTCCCCACGTGGTCTTCCGACATCAGGACATGTTTGACTTGAATCCCGGGTTGAGATCTTCAACTGGAACTGACACCCTTCTCAGTAACCTGTTTTGGGGGCTGTTCCCCCACTGTGATCTCTCCTCTTTGCATTCCTACTTAACCTGTTTGCAGTGAGGAGGCAAAGTCATAGCTTAATAATAGATTGCGCACATTACTTCCTTTCGTCCTCCACATCGACGTTTTACATTATAAACAACTCGGGTCGATTGTTTCTATTCCGACGGCTCCACCGGCCAGCGGGGCACCGCGCTCGACCTTTGGTCGGATAAAAGATCAATCCGGGAGATGAATGGTTTATTTAGAAGGGGCCGCGATATTAAACATTCAGGAGCAAAGTGAAAAACCCCAGCGCACCTCCCAATTCCCCGTCTGGCCATCAGTGTGGTCAAAGCACGTACGCCATAGCTAGCCACAGTTTGCAGGAGCCCTCGTGCTTCCATTAGGGCTGCTTCAGGGCGGGCCAGCGGTCTGAGGGGGGGTCGACTTCCAGCCAAAAAGATACCAGGTTCGATCCCCAAAGCCAGCAGTGTTCCTATTAGAGGCCCTCCTAGGGCAAGATGCCAAACTGCGCCAGAATCATCAATGTTTGTACATTTGCATTGGACGTACTGCACCTGATAAAGCTCTCGCCCTTGCTGGCTGCACTGTATCTCCTTGCTACAGCAGACTGAGACAGCCTATAGAGAAGGTTGGGGGGGGGGGGATCTGGAAGGAAAACCAGCCAATGGGCGAGCCAGAAAGCTTCGATCACTGAATACAAGGCAAATTGAACGTCTCCAGTCGTGCGTCATCTCACACACTCTATACATATATTCTAAATCGAAACATATCTATTTATAGGCTTCATTATGACTATATGGACAAGAGAGTGAAGAGAGAGAGGAGAGAGAGGGAATGACTTGGGAGAATAGGATCACAGCAGGTCAGAGTGGAGCCTGGGTCACCACAAGGCATAGTGCCTACATGGTTAGTGCATTACTGGGGTTGAACCAGAGAACCACCCCAAGGTGCATTGCTGTCCAAGTTAGAAAGAACGCTATGGTGCTTCTGACTCTGGATGTATTAAAACACAGTACAGCTTGCATAGGGCGATGGTTTCCTGCAATGAGTCGACCGTCTCTGTCAGCAGCAACTTAACACGCCATACGACATTCCCTTACAACATCAATATTGGAAGAGGTCCCACTTTTACTGGTGCAAACTCTGGGCCGGACAAGCGGGGCGTTTAGTGGAACATGGTGTCGAAGTGGAACAGCGGGTCAGTGGCTTGAGAAGGGGGTGGGTGTGGGCTGCCAGGTTGAGCCGCACTGTACAGTACACGCCGTAGGGCGGGTTGCCAGCGGTGACCAGCGAGCTCAACTTCCTCCCAGGGATGTGATCGCGCTCCAGGAGAGGATATTCCCAGTGATGGTGCTGTAAACTTCAGGGCTTCATAAAGGGTTATGAACCTTGGTGTCTCAAGACTCGTTGTAACGTTGTGTAGATACTAGTGTAGTGGCTGGGGTGATTGACCACCAGCCAAAAGGTGCCTACAGCTTCACTGTAGGCATCCTGGAGCAGGATGCCATAATCCATACGGGCTGCTGAACGACATGTATGTGAATCGCCTGTTAGTCACTTTCACTAAAAGCCCCTGAGAAATGACAGTTTATCATAGTAAACAACTAGCCTAACTGCTCCCGATGAGCTGGCTGTCTCCTTGCATGTTTGACTCCGCTGTCGTTGTGTGAATGTGTGTATTAACCGTTGCATGTCGCTTTGAATAACAGCGCCTGCTAAATGCCCTAAATGTAAATGTAAGATCTTCTTTTCTTTCTCTTCTCAGCACAGTATTTGCAAACCCTTGTTGGTGACCCTATACCAGGAGGAACACGTTAAGTGTACAGGATATTGGCTTGGTCGAGTTTTCCCATTAGAAAGACCCGACGCCAATTCTTCAGAAGACAAATAGAGGTTAGATGTTGTCCACTGTGGGGTAGTTTATTCCCACTGTACGTACTTTCTTTCTTGATCTTCTCAGACACCAGGAACTCATCCCGTTCGATGGTGGGGGCGTAGTTGCTCCCGATGACCCGCACAGCATACTGGAACTGGTGGGCTACTTCCGCTGGGGACGGAAACAAATCCAATTCAATGAAGTCGTCAAGAAGTCGGACAGGTTGTTTTAGCGAAGAAGCCGTTCGGTTTCACCAGCAGTTGTGTTGATATCCAAGAGTCTAACTTGAAGCTAAAACAGTGGATGTAAGAATTTAGTTATTTGTATCACTGTTTTTTACATTTTACAAAGGGACTGTATCGTGATACTTTAAATACATGACATTATCATTGTTAAAACAGCCAATTAAACATTAGACTACAACGCAGACAGAAAAAGATGCATCGAGGATACACCTGTTATCCTGCCCCAGGATAACAGACGTCTCAGCTTCAGGACCAATGTGCGGGAACAGAGGCGTTACATTAAAAAAAGTCAACACTGCGTCCACTCTGACAGCCAGCCTACTCCCGACACTGTTCCCAGCATCCAGCAGCCAACCCACCACCAAGTCATCATAATAATCCTAACGGTTTGGTCAGTGGGACCAAACCATTCAGCACATCATGTATGAAACACGACCCTCACAACTCATGAAGTATAAAAGGCTACGCTAACTGTGTGCATGTATAAGACCCGGGCTATCGGTTCCGCTAGCGGCTAGGCTACCTTCGCTCTTCCCAGTGATCCTGCAGCACAGGCTCTGGAGCAGCACGTTGGGGGACTTCTGGTCCAGCGACGCGGCCATAGCGGTGCTGCTGCTGCTGCTGTCAAAACTACTTTCTCCTTAAAATCTCGCTCCGATGGGAGAGAGTTGAGGCCAGGGTGGGTGTCGGCTAACTCCAGCGGCTCAGTCCTCGTACGCGCAACGCCATTTTACTAGAACCCGCCGAAACGCGTCTCCTCCTTCTGTGGTCTCCGGCTGTGGGTTCAGAGCGGTTGGTAGCTAGGTGGCTAGCCGCTAGCCTGGAAGGACATGAGGCATGAAAACATTGCCCGCGAAACACAGTACGCTCACAAGGGTTCCTACCCACATACTGTACGTGCTGCTGCAGACCGGTACAAATCATTATACATCAATACATGGATGTAGTAATGCTGATTACATTTTATGTAACTCTCATTTGGATTTATGCGATGTAAATGATGATACAATTTTTATACTGTTGGGAAAAACAGTCTGCCTAGTTACTTGACCAGATAAAATGAGACGGAGAGGTACTAAAGTCTATCAGCACGAGGGCCTCGGATTTATTGAGTAAAGTAGCAAAGGTAATACAGATTCATAAAGCGTGAGAGATCGAATATTCTACGTCCCCTAACAGCGCTGAGGTCGTCCGGAGCTTCGCCTCCGAGGAGGTTCTGCCTCGGAAGAGCTCCCGTGATTTGGTGCATGAGAAACTTATAGTATCTTTCCTAGCCAGGTGTGTGTGTTAGACTTTGTGTGGGTTATCGAGGGTTCTCTTGTCCCTGAGCCTCCGGGTTGTGTTGTCTTTCTGTGTGATATGTGTGTCCTCGCCGTCCGGCTGTGGCAGAGTGTTCTCCGCAGACTGATAGGGGGGCTCGAGGGTCATCTTGACCCTCTTGAATGTGTGGTGTGTTGTGTTTATTAGATTTGGGCCCAGAGTTGACTATATTCATAATGTAATGTCCATTTAGGTTATTTTTTTCCCATCATATCCCCCTCAAGTCGTCGTCAGACGACTTTCACTTAAAAATAACGACAAACTCGACCATACAAAAAAATTAAAAATTAAAAATAAAAACAGCTGTCCCCCTCAACCCGTCGCTAGACAGCTTCACTTACTAGGGACACGAGGGGTTGGACCTCAGCGCTTGACGTATCATTGTAGCATCATCAATAACATCAGAAAGACGACAAACTTGACCATAAAAATAAGCAACCATGAGCATGGGATCCTAATATCTCGCTTGGCCGGGTGTATGGGGAACCACGTGGGAGAAACGCTACTCATGCTTCGGACATGAGTATGCCATACACACCCCTCCTAGGGGGTGGCATCCACCCCGGCCTTACATTGCAGTATCCCTTTGCACAATGACACGGAAGGCAAGGTCAAAACAGAACATGTGATTAAGCAAGAAATTGAGATTATGGAATTAAACCAAAACAATTAAGGAAATCAAAATACAAATCTTTTTTTTTTTTTTTTTTTTTTCAAGTCTAAAGTTAAAGTTATTAAAAGGATAAATCGAGTCAAAGTCATTAAAATCGAAAGATAAATCAAATCAATCCCTCCTAGCGGCCCGGTGGGGCACACAAACAAACCAACAGCAGAATACGAGGCTATATATCATCACGTATTCTCCTTTCAGCACCTTCAGCTATAGAAAAATAAGATAAAAGCAAGCGGGAACATCCTTCATTAGCCCCTGCCAGGGATGCACATGGGAGTATGGGCGGTAGCACCCCCATACTAATTAAAAAGACCCGTTTATTCAATGGCCCTGGCAGGGCGTTATCCTGGTGAGCATGAGCAATACAGCGGGGAATATTATTGCAAAAAATGGCATTCTACCTTAACCGGGTTATAGGCTATACAGCAATTGAAGCAAATACAGCCAGGGGTGCCCTCAAGCCCTAAAGGAACGGGCCGCAGCCCCTGGTACCGGAACGCAGATCCCTGGTCCGAGTGGCGTGGCTGCATCAGGTGGGAGGAGGGGGCGGTACTGTAGCCGGGGACGGGAAGTGGGGCCGCCCACCTGGAGAGGTTACTAGCACTTCACAGGTAGGGGGAGGGGGAGGGGCAGGGACTGGGAATGGGGAAATGCCCACCTGGAGAGGTTACTAGCACTTCACAGGTAGGGGGAGGGGGTGGGGGCGTGAAGCTGTGGGTAGGGGAGGTCGTACCCATAGCCAAGGGCCGTGGTTTCCAGGTGTCCTCCTTGACCGACCTGGTCAAGCTGGTCAGGGAAATCCATCAGGGGCATGAGGGGAACCGCTTCGAAGTAGGGAGGGGGTCGGTGTCTCTCCTTTTTGTCCCTGTTGTGCTCCTGGCTCGCCTTCTTTACATCCATTCGCAGGAGTCGTTTTCTCAGGTCCTGGTCCTCCTTGACATCCTCTTCCTCTCGGTCTTGTTCTAGGTTCACGTGGTGCGTGACAGCCTCCTCCCATTCCCGGAAGGTCATTCTCCCGAGTCCAATCACTGTTTTGAGGCCCTCGCGGGTCTTGGCGTTGAGGCCCGTCTCTACTGCTACCCGGAACATGGCTTCCGTTGCATCGGTGGCCCCGGGTCGGGTTCCAAATCCGTCTTTCCACCGTTGCGTGGCTCTGCTGATGTATTCACACGCCGCCTCTCCTATCTTCCTTCTCAGGCCGGTCATGCATGCAGCTGAATTTTGGGCGGGATAAAGGCCCCTCAGGGCGTCCCACCATGTGGGGCGGTAGGGGTCGAAGGGGCGGTCGTCTGGTTGTCTCGTGGTTTTGGCCACGTTTTCCACGTCCTGGAGTGGTTGGGGTCCTTCGCTTCGCATGAGGACTGCTCGGGCGTCTCCCATTGTGAGTCGGTCCGCGGTGGTCAGATGCTCGAAGATTCTGATCCACTTGCCCGCTCCTTCTCTGATCGGGGGAAGGTCCTCCACTATTCCGCGGAGGTCGCGGTGGGTCCATGGAACGTAGATTGGTCTCCCTGTCTGGGTCTCCATTAGCGGGTACATTGGTTCCGTCCCCCCGTCCGGGGCGAGGTTTTCATGGATCCCGTGGGCTTGGGGCTGTTGTGGAGGGGGTCCCGGGGTTAGGGGTCCTCGGGGAGTGCTGGTGGCGCGTGTATTCGGGGCCGGGGTCGTGGTGTTCCCCTGGTCCGTTATGTGGAGCTGATCAAACCGATTCCCGTGACGTGACTCTGTGTCCGTTTCTCCTGTCTTCGCTTTCTTCATCCGCCGGTCTCTGTCCTCTTGGAGGTACTGACTCCGGCGGTACACTTCTTCTCGGAGGTGGTGGGTCATTTGGTCTAGGATTTCTTGTTTCCATTGTTCGTCTTGGGGGACCCAGTCTAGGGTGTCGGCTGTATCTTCAACTCTGTCCTCTTTTTTCTTTCCTTTTCCCTTCCCTGATTTCTTCTCTTTCAGGTTTGGCAGGCTGGAGGTCCGGGAGTTTCTCCTGCTGCTTGCTGGGGATTCGCTCCGTACCCGTGTTCTCTCTGTCTTTCGTCCGGACTGTCCTTGCGATGACGGCCCAGGCCTGGGTTCGGGGGAAGGGGGTCGGCTAGACCCGGAGTTCGAGGAGGAGGAGGAGGAGGACGACGGGGAGTGGGAGGACGAGCGAGGCCTGGGTTTACGTCTCCCTGTCCCTTCCTTGCTCCGGTGCTTGGTCTCGGTTGGTTCCTGTCCCAGGGGACCGGCTCTCCCCGGGATCATCTGACATTGAAAGGGGATTGTCGGTGCTCTTAGTTCTTCCTTTGCTCTCCGTCCTCCTTGTTTGCTGACGTGAGCCTCTGGCCCGCTTGGTTTCGAGTCTGTCTCTTCGGGGTCATGCCATGTTACCGTAACCGGGGATTGGGGTGTAGCGTAGTCTATCTCGACTACTGGGTTCATGGAGTGGCGGGGCGGGATGGGTGGGGGGCGGTGGGGGGTCAGGTTGTTGTAAGGGAGTGGGCGGGCGTCGGGAGGCTGTTGGGCATCTGTGCCTTCTTTAGGTACGGGGGGGTACAGCGGGGTCGTAAAGTTCGTCCAGGACGGGGCTGTTGGGTTCCCCCGGACTGGGTCCTTCGTGGGAGGGGCCGGGATCGGTGGAAGGCCCGAGGCCATCGCTTTCAATATCCACATGCTTTTCTCTCTTTTCCGCTCCTGGATGTCGAGGGCGTCCTTCTGCCCTGCCCGGCTCCCCGCGTTGTCGCGGCGGACCCTTGCCTGTTCGTACTGGGCGCGGATGTGTGCGTGTATGGCGCCTCGGCTGTTATGATCGTAGGGCCCCTGTTTCATCACCCCTTCCCGTTGCCACCCTTTAATGTAGTCATCGTATCGTGCTTCCCATTTCTTCCTTGCGCTGTCGTCCAGGATCTTTCCTGGTTCGAGGTTTAGAGTTAACCAGTTCAACGCTCTGATTCTCTGCTGGTCCGCCATTTCGTGCGTCCTCCTCTGGTTGATTTCTACTGTCTTGTTCAATCGCCCAGCGGCTCGTCTGGACTGCCTTGTGGTGTGCGTGTTCTGGGAGCGCGATGGGGTGTGGCCCACGTACGCCCCGGGATGTGGCGGGTCCCGGAGGGGGTAGTCAAAGTCAAAGTCAAGGTAGTACCGGTGTAGTCCAGGGGGGGGGGGTAGTCAAAGTCACCGTCCAGGTAACCATAAACTCTTTCTGGGCCTGATTTACATATGAGGGCAGATGAGGAGCTGAGGAGTTGCCCTCTGTCCCTCTTGGAGGAGGGGGGGGAAAAAACAAGGGAGGGGCAAAAACAACATGGCCAAGAGGCGTTATTCGACATAGACAGATATTTCACAGAGGCCATCGTAATCTATATGGGAGGGGGGGTACAACAACATAACATAAACCACCAAAACAACATAGACATATTTCACACAGCCCATCATATGTTATTCACATCATCACCAACATTTCAGAATCTGTATGGGAGGGGGGGGGGGGGGGGGGGGGGGGGTACAACAACATGACATAAACCACCAAAACAACATTTGCCAAGGGACGTTATTCTCTCTCTTGTCGTTAATAACCATAACCATAATAATCAATCCGTAATAATGCAAACTGGATAACAACAGGAAGGCACAGTCTAAAATATTTCATAAACGTTGTAGGAAAGCATGGTTCAGTTCTAGGTTCTAGATGCGGACATGAAGCATGAGTTCCGCCTTCTTTAGTTCCGAGCCCTAACGGCGAGGGTTCTCTGCTTCGTAAAGGGATGCCTCTTTTTTTTTTTTTTTTTTTTAAGTCTATCAATTAGGAGAGGATTTAATGAAGATAAACAGATTTTCATGTCCAGAAATTATAAATATTACTAAAGCTATAGTTTCACCCTCCAGCCTCTCATGGGACCAATTAATTTAATCGTTATTTCAATATAATAAGCCATGAAATGTAAGCCAGACATTGATAAACCAATTCAAGGTGAACTGAAAAAAAAAGACTCCAGAGTATGTCCATTTTAGCTCATAAAATAAATAAAAGTAAATACAATAAATCTTTAAAATAAATGAGAAATGAGGTGAAAGGGATGCCTCTTTTTTTTTAGTGTGGGCAAAACTCATAAAATAAATAAAAGTAAATACAATAAATATTTAAAATAAATGAGAAATGAGGTGAAAGGGATGCCTCTTTTTTTTTTTTTTTTTTAAGTGTGGGCAGAGCTCATAAAAAATGTTATTTTTTAATTAATTTTTTTATTTTTTTTTTTAATAAATGAAAATGAGGTGATATATCTATACCTATCTCTTTATAGGCCTACGTATAACTTTCTGTTAGAGTGAGAAGTCCATTTCTCCCGTACTCCCTCCTGAATTAAAATTTATTCTGTCTTTTGAAACCTCGTCAGGTCTGGGGAGGGGGTCGGTGTATCTCGATTTGTTTTCGAGGGCCTGTAACCCTGCCAGCGCTCTGGACACCGACCCCTCTGGAGTTTGGTTTCATCCTTCCTCTGGATTCATCCTTGGGCCAGTGGGATCTGCCAAAACATTCTCAAATTCTCGTGCATACATTTTATCTAGTACATTTCTTTAACCTTCAACTTCTCTACTTGTCTCTGCTCCTTCAAACAACTTTTCCTAATAACTTTCAAACCTTTCAGATATACTTTACGAAACTTCCACACAATCTATACACAGTCCTAGTTACACATTAGATCTCAACTCTTGTGATATGCATGGATTCTGTGTCTAGTGTGATATTTTCCGTAGACTGCTCTTCTCTCTATCCGGGGCTGTGTTATCTGCCAAAACCCATAGAGGGTCAGGAGGAGGCTCGCCAGCTTCAGCATTATTATGTGGCTGTTGCTCTTGTTGGGGACCACAATGGAAATAAGACTGGGACTTTTGTGTTCCAATCCTCAATTGTATTCTTTTGTCTTTTCATGGGTGTCTGTAAGTGTGTGTCAATACAACAAAACAAATCAAATCAAAATCAAATCCTAGCTCGGCTGGTCGGCTCCGGGCGTCTCTGCATGTGGCTCCTCCTCACGCTCTGGAACTTGTGTTTCTATTGTTGAAATATAAACTTATGTACAGCAGTTAGTGGTCAAACATATTTTCTCAATTATATTTCTTATTGCTCTAATGGAGGTCCCTTATGGGGCCTTGAATAATAGGTGAAGGCATGGGTCGACCCGTAAGCATTTCATGCGAGGTTAGATGCATCATTCTATTAGCATGCATGTGATACCTCATTAGTGCTAGTGCATCTACACAAGTCAATTAAGTCAAAAGTTTGTTTACAGTATCCACACTTTTCTCTAATTTTTCACAAATTCCCTCCTTGCTTATTCAATGATAAGCAAACCCAAAAATGTCATCAACTTTGAAGTCCCTAACCTTAACAACCTTTAAATGAAACCAATCTAGTGGGAAGGGAAATCAAAGCCAGTATATCCAAAACCAAAGGTCAATATTAGTGGGGTTTACCATCAGCCGCCCGAAACCCAACTGTTCCCGAAATTAACAAAGTTATGCACTAAACCGAAAACGTAACTTGAGTTAGTATATACCATTTTATAAACGAAAACGCAACATGTCTCATTCTAAGTCCACCACTTCCGCTGCCTGAGCCAACATATCTGACTCCTGTTCCTCCTCCACCTTTCACCCCACCCGGCTCTTCCTATGATGGTTGCAGCTTGTCACTTCCCGATCGAATGAGTCAATGCTCACAGTGACTCTGCCAAGTAATCGTGACTGTGCCTGCCTTAGGTTGTCCCTGGTTTCAAGGTGGGATCTTACCCGTCGTTGGCTAACCAGCCTTCCATACTGGCTTACTGCAGGATGCCGTGCCTGGGATACAATAAATTTCCACCCATTAGGTGGAATAGATCGCAAAGTGGAGGGATGGAGACAGAGTCCTCAGCCCCAGCTACTCATGCAGCCAAGTGTGTATAATGGAGACACATCAGGGCGGTTACCCTATGTGTGTATTTGGGCGGATGATGGAGCCAATCAGAAAGTAACTTCCTGTTGGAGTGAGAAGTAAAATGTTATCAAATGTTAACATGTTATGAAGGCGCAACAGCAGTATTAGTGGCATTTGAAAGGTAAACCCATTACTTCCGAATGTAAATTGAGAACCTAGCTTGTACATTAGATCCCTTCCCAGCAGATGTAGTGCTAATCCATCCAATCCATAATCAATCTAATTGTCCTACTTGTACAGGTTTTCAAGATTAAGTTTTATTTTATGTATTTTATTCATTCTTATCCTTATAATATCCATATTTTTTCAATTATCCTTTCCAGTGTAAATAATAACATTAACTTTCAAGTTGCATGACACCTATTGTTTATCCGTATTATTTTAGGTTGAATCACTTGGTTAATAACAACACTCTTAACTTCAATTGCAGTAACATTATTATTTTGTATGACTGATATGTATTCCCTTTTAGCCATAATGTGAATATCAGAACATCTTTTACAATTTTAGTTGACACAAATGTAATTGTAATTAGGTATAGTAAAGACCATTTCCTTCTTAACTCTATTGTTTCATCTGAAATATGCTTTCAGAACCACCTTGTGTGTTCCAACACTCTGTGCAGGAGAGTAACCTCCCTTATCTCAGTGGCCCTGATGAGGCCCACTACCAGGCCTTTCTCTGTCTACATTATATGATCAATTTTAATATAATGTCTATTATTACCGTAATCCCTCAGGAATTTTTAATTTTCCTCTTTGTGCTGTCTTTTTTGTACTTAAACCTTGTCAGGTCTGTTGAACTGTGCATTGACTCCGCCGTCCCCGAGTCCTTTTAGGGCGGGTCCTTCTGCTCAGATTGGTGAGAGAGGATTTTCCCTGAACTCTTAAAAAGAGTCCCCAGCGCTGGTTGACCCCTGGACTTCTGTGGACACGCGGTGTGCATGCTATGGACAACTTTAAATGCTAATTGTTCATGTTATGGAGTATAGATGATAACCTCTGAATCTCTCTGTCTGTCTCCCTGTGACTCCCACACAGGCTGCATTCCCCTCTTATCTCTACTGTCCTCGCGACCTTCTACAAATGGGGGACTACAAATATGGCGGACGGGGAAACTACAAATATGGCGGACGGGGAAACTACAAATATGGCGGACGGGGGAAACTACAAATATGGCGGACGGGGGAACTACAAATATGGCGGACAGGGAAACTACAAATATGGCGGACGGGGGAACTACAAATATGGCGGACAGGGAAACTACAAATATGGCGGACGGGGGAACTACAAATATGGCGGACGGGGGAACTACAAATATGGCGGACAGGGAACTACAAATATGGCGGACAGGGGAACTACAAATATGGCGGATGGGGAAACTACAAAAATGGCGGACAGGGAAACTACAAATATGGCGGACAGGGAAACTACAAATATGGCGGACGGGGAAACTACAAAAATGGCGGACGGGGAAAAGACGGGAGGGGGGGGGGGGGGGGGGGGGGGTGGCGCGTAAGCGAGCAAGCGTTGCGCGCAGAGCAGGGGGTTATTCGCACAAGAAATTTTCCTTTGCAAACCAGGCCGCACAATATGATTAACAGTTTTGACACGTAGGACTCAAAGCAACGTCTTATCCCGACCAATAGTATCTTTTCTGGTAGTGCCCTCTGTTATGCACCACCCAGACGCTATCACCTACGTTCTTGATTATACCCACAGTTCCCAACTGTGTCTCGGGTCCATGACCCCCAGTCCAACACACTCACACGGGCCCTCACACACAGTCACACACACACACACACGCACCACACACACCCCCGCACGCATGCACACACACACGCTCGCTCTCAGTCTCTCCTGTGCACGCTCCCACATTCTCACGCCTCTCGCCTCTCGCTCTCTCGCCTCCTTCTCTAGCGCACACGTGGACACTGTCGGCGGCCATTCCTATTTACCATGCGGCGAGCCTTATCTAATAGATCTCATCTTGGCCATCGAGAGTATTGTATCACCATGCTCGATTACTATAGACCCTAATCCGACCATCGAGAGTATTGTATCACTATGCTCGATTATTACAGGCCCTACTCCGACCATCGAGAGTATTGTATCACCATGCTCGATTATTACAGGCCCTACTGAGTCATCTCCTCCGGGTCCCTTATAATGCCCGGGTATTTCCTCTAGGTCTCCCCGAGCCTAGGCATCTTTTCCTCTGGGTCTCTCTCATAGCCCAGGTATTTCCTCCGGGTCCCTTATAATGCCCGGGTATTTCCTCTAGGTCTCCCCGAGCCTAGGCATCTTTTCCTCTGGGTCTCTCCCAGAGCCCAGGCATCCTTATCTTCTCATCTTGGCCATCGAGAGTATTGTATCACCATGCTCGATTACTATAGACCCTAATCCGACCATCGAGAGTATTGTATCACTATGCTCGATCATTATAGGTCCTAGGCCTCGAGGGTATTATTTCACCATGCAGCGAGCCAGTATTCGTGCGTCACGCGTCTAGGGTCAATCGGGTTTTTACAGGTTAACTCTACGTTGCACTCAGCCTTATCCCCGCGGGATGCCCCCCGTAGAAAACCGTCCCGTCAGTCTCATCTCCTAATGTGGTTCCTATATAACTATGCAGAATTCAGATTTTATCAACGGGTTCTGCCTACCTTTTGCTTGGGCGCCCGAGGTGAGACTGCCGGGATCGGTGGTGCTCCGGGGTCCCGGGGCGTGCCCCTCTCCGTCCTCGGTCGTTTTCCCAGTAGTAGTAAAATCACGTCGGGGTCACCAATTTGTTGGGAAAAACAGTCTGCCTAGTTACTTGACCAGATAAAATGAGACGGAGAGGTACTAAAGTCTATCAGCACGAGGGCCTCGGATTTATTGAGTAAAGTAGCAAAGGTAATACAGATTCATAAAGCGTGAGAGATCGAATATTCTACGTCCCCTAACAGCGCTGAGGTCGTCCGGAGCTTCGCCTCCGAGGAGGTTCTGCCTCGGAAGAGCTCCCGTGATTTGGTGCATGAGAAACTTATAGTATCTTTCCTAGCCAGGTGTGTGTGTTAGACTTTGTGTGGGTTATCGAGGGTTCTCTTGTCCCTGAGCCTCCGGGTTGTGT
Organism: Micromesistius poutassou; assembly: GCF_964030765.1. Taxonomy (NCBI): domain Eukaryota; kingdom Metazoa; phylum Chordata; class Actinopteri; order Gadiformes; family Gadidae; genus Micromesistius; species Micromesistius poutassou. The sequence continues at coordinate 1,338,524 of NC_140294.1, forward strand.
TGTCTTTCTGTGTGATATGTGTGTCCTCGCCGTCCGGCTGTGGCAGAGTGTTCTCCGCAGACTGATAGGGGGGCTCGAGGGTCATCTTGACCCTCTTGAATGTGTGGTGTGTTGTGTTTATTAGATTTGGGCCCAGAGTTGACTATATTCATAATGTAATGTCCATTTAGGTTATTTTTTTCCCATCAATACATAGGCCTATTATGTACAAATATTTGTAGTATTAGTTATGATTAGCCTACATTGTACGAATTATACTTTAAAAAAAACTACAGTGGACATTCGTTAATATATTTATTTTAAAATAAAATCATGCAACATGTTAAATTGTGTACGTTTAATTGTGTTTTAGCACCTTACGAGCTGAGAGCACCGCTTAGGCTGTCGCAGGACAGATCAGACAGTGTGTGCGCACTCTGTGTGTGTGTGTGTGTGTGTGTGTGTGTGTGTGTGTGTGTGTGTGTGTGTGTGTGTGGGGGGGGGGGGGGGGGGGGGGGGGGGTGCACAATGCATGTGTGTGTGTGTGTGTGTGTGTGTGTGTGTGTGTGTGTGTGTGTGTGTGTGTGTGCGTGCGTGCGTGCGTGCGTGCGTGGCGCGTCTGTGTGTTTGTGTGTGTATGTGTGTGTCCAAAAGAGACAGCGCAAAAACAAAACAAAACAGGGAAACAAACAAATAGTTCGAGTGCCGAGTCAAACTTCAACGCATAGTTCCATTGAACTTCATTTCCTCCTCGAGGCTGGTCGCAGACAACGCTAGAGCGCGCAAGCGCCCGTCTCCTCGCCACCTGGCCGCTATGGTGACGTAGAACAGAAGAAAATCTCCCTCTGCCACCGGCAGCAGCCCGGGCCAAAGAGATTAGAGGAGGGGAGGGAAGGTGAGGAAGGAAGCAGGAGGAAGGAGAGATAGTTAGAGAGAGAGGAAGAGAGAGAGGGAGAGAGCGACACAGAGAGAGAGAGAGAGAGAGAGAGAGAGAGAGAGATTCACGAGGTTGTAGAATAGTAGTGCTTTGTCACACACACACACACACACACACACACACACACACACACACACACACACACACACACACACACACACACACACACACACAATCTCAGACTATCCCAGAAAGAGGTGGAGCGCGCGTCTCCCGTGCTCTGCCTGCACACGAACTGTTGAAAAGTATGAGCGCCTCAAGCCCGAGCCACTCCACCGCCTCGGCTTCTCGTCTCGTGTCGGCTACCACAGGTGAGGCGGAGATAGGATTACAGCCTTTTATTCGATCACACTCGCAGCCCGGTGTGGATTTTTTAGTTTAGCGGAACTACGAAAGTCCAACAAAAAACAACACACAGAAAAATACGCGAACAAAGTCATGGAGAGAAAAGAAGAATTAGGAAGAAGCTAGCGTCTGACGTTTGACCGGTGGAACGACGCGCCCTCCAGGAAGCTCAAGTGTCCGGGGAGAAGACGCCGAGGAAGATGGGGATGTATTTGAGCGCGCTTCGGACCCTCATCAGCAGATACGTGAGTATGGGGCCGGGACGCGAGACCCCGATGGTCACCGTGCACGCTTTCCTTTAGGTGTTAGTGGCAAAGTTTCAATCATAGCCGGATAATAATAGGCTGATAACACCGCTACCACTTCTACTACTACTTCTACTATACTACTACTTAAAATTATTGTCATTATCATCATCATCATCACAGTTACCACCGTCATAATTTATTATGAATAATAACAATAACAATAATAATAATAATAATAATAATACTAA
>NC_140294.1:1345280-1348642 GCF_964030765.1 Micromesistius poutassou
GCCGGTTATCCTGGACCGGCGTAATGGTAATGAGCTCATGAGACACTACAGGACGCTGTACCACACTGTGATCCTCTTTAACCCAAACAGATTTCACAGAGGCTTTCGCTAAGCACCTGTTTGCTAGTATCGCTCACCACATGCATCCAGCTTTCAAACAAGAGTCGTGCGGAAGGGGTTACGTTCATAGACACCTGCGTCTATCCGTACATATCGGGGGTTGACTTGTAACCGGAAGGTCGCTAGTTCAATCCCCGGCTCCTCCTAGCTAGAGTGTCGAAGGTGTCCCTGAGCCTAACCCTGACTGCTCTTCACTCCCTGTGTGTGTGTGTGTGTGTGTGTGTGTGAGAGAGCTGGCTGTCACCCTGCACGGTTGACTCGGCCATCAGTGTGTGAATGTGTGTATGAATGGTTGTAAGTCGCTTTGGATCAAAGCGTCTCTAAAATAAAATGTAAATGAACATACTTACATGTGCAGTAGCGTAGCGTGGAAGATAAGGTTTGCTAAAGGAAATTGGTATGCTAAAATAAATGATGAAATACCTAAAGCTATCAGCAATCTCCTGGGAGCTCATATGCAAAACAGGTGACCCCAAGTGAGGCCCTGACCCCGAGGTTGGGTTGGAACCACTGCACCAGGGACTACGACTAAAGCATTCCCGAATAATTAGTGTGAAGAAGAATGTAGGCCTTCTGACTCTGCCCGCCCAGGCTTGTCTCAGGTGTGGAGTGTACAGCCCGAGGCACGGAACCATATCAAGAACATGGTTCTCACGTGAATCTGAAAGATATCCCTCTGCTCTGGACCCGTTCCAAGGCGTTTCCAGCGCATTGACGACGAACGGGCGCTTCGTAACTTCATTAAAACCATGCGTTTACCCTGAACAGACAAGGCACATGGTCTCTAGTGAGTGAGTAAGTGAGTGTGTGCTCTGTGTATTTGTGTCGTGTAGGGCGTTTCTCCGGAAGGGTCTTGAATACGCACTCCACAGATGCTCTTCCTTTCTTAAACCATTCTGAATTCAGCGGTTGATCTCAGAGAGAGCGAGGGAGGAACCGAGAGAGAGAGAGAGGGAGAGAATTTTTTTTTGTCATTTGGACAGACAGTTACGTTTTAAACAGGAAGGAATTGGTTTCAATTTTAGTTTTCAAGTTTCAGATCAAGGGTGTGTGTGTGTGTGTGTCTGTGTGTGTGTGCGTGTGTGTGTGTGTGTGTGTGCGTGCGTGTAAGTGTGTGTGTGTGTGTGTGTGTGTGTGTGTGTGTGTGTGCGTGCATGTAAGTGTCTGTGTGTGTGTATGTGTGTGTGGATTGGATTGCTTTTGATTAGTGGCAAATCATTAATGACAACATTGACATCCATCCATGTGTGTGTGTGTGTGTGTGTGTGTGTGTGTGTGTGTGTGACTGAGTGCATGTGAGTGTGTGTGTGTGTGTATGTGTGGATTGGATTGCTTTTGATTAGTGGCAAATCATGACAATGACAACATTGACATCCATCCATCCATCCATCCATACTGCTACAGCCTGGAGATTAACCTGACGTTTGAGGGGCTTTTCACGGGGGCAAACGGATGATTGCTAGAGGCACCACCCAACCCCCACCCCCCCCCTGGAGACAGAGCTAAAAGCTAAAAGCTAAAAGCTAAGAACTGCGCCCATTCGGTGGCACCGCTGCGTCGCAGCGCTCAAAGTTAACTTACGAAACGATCCCGGACGACATCTCCCTGGAGGTACATTGGTTGCCGGGCAACGCAGGGCAAACCGATATTTATTGGCCCGCGTTGCAGGCAATTATTTCAGAGTGAGCGTTTAGACGCTATGCTAGGCTGCTTGGAGGCATCGGTGATTCATGTGAGCTCCAATCCAATCCATTGTATTAGGGTTATAATTAGTGTAGTCGTAGTAGCAGTAGTAGTAGTTCATGCCTTTCCATGATTTTTATTGGTCACTGTAGTTATCTATCATACATAAACACTTTGTAGTGTTAGTAGTAGTAGCAATTATGCAAAATTAGTCTAGTATTCATTTACTAATATTTTTCATGATTACAAATGGAGTTCATGTTAGGTATTAATGAATACATAATGCATATTAATAAATGAATGGTAAATTAACCTACTACCCAACAAACTACCCCTTACCCAACCCCTATACTAATTAGTTATTATATAGCTTATTTCTGCATTAATGATAATTCATGCGATCAATAAGGTGAATTAATGGTTCAACTCCACCATCACATGTGTCCCCCCTTCCACCATCACATGTGTCCCCCCTTCCACCATCACATGTGTCCCCTTCCACCATCACATGTGTCCCCCCTTCCACCATCACATGTGTCCCCCCTTCCACCATCACATGTGTCCCCTTCCACCATCACATGTGTCCCCCCTTCCACCATCACATGTGTCCCCTTCCACCATCACATGTGTCCCCTTCCACCATCACATGTGTTGTAGTGTTGATATCGCCTTCAGAGCTCTGAGCTTCGTTGCCATGTCGACGGCTCTGTCTACTCTGGTATTGAAACAATGAGTCTGAGTCTGGCTCCTCAGATACTGGAGGGAAAGAGCAGAGCAGTGATGTAACTATGGGAGTGCAGCAGCAGCACCCTCCCACACACACACACACACACACACGCATGCACGCACGCACGCATGCACGCACGCATGCACGCACACACACACAAACACATAAAAACACACACACACACACACATGCACACACAAACACATAAAAACACACACACACACACACACACACACACACACACACACACACACACACACACACATGCACACACAAACACATAAAAACACACACACACACACACACACACACAAACACACACACACACACAAACACATAAAAACACACACACACACACACACACACACACATGCGCGCGCACACACACATGCACACACACACACACACACACACACACACACACACGCACATCTCAAGGCCGGTGTGGAATGGCTGTGGCAAGTGGAGCTCAGCGAAGGGGGCCGGGCACGAGCTGAACTGCATCTAGTCTGTCTTTTATAATATCCTATCGTCTGATATCATTTCATTCATTCATTTATTATTAATGCGCCGTGATTAACCAGGAAGCCCACCAGACTACATATGTATTCCACGTCTACTGAGCGAGCTACACCTGTATTTTATGCCACGGCGTACATGTGTATTGTGAGTTCAAAAGGAGCGTCATTTGTAAGACCTGCCAGAGCCGTCAGTCAGCTAGCAGTGAGTGAAACACTGTAATCTGTGAGAGCATCTGTCTCTGTATGGGACCTTGAGTTTTTGACAGGTCCAGCTCATTTCTGACCTATCAGGGCGTCTCTCCCCTGATTGG
>NC_140294.1:1348842-1371342 GCF_964030765.1 Micromesistius poutassou
ACTTTTCCTATGGCTCTCTGAATAATTACAACACTGACGCCCGTCTTTGTTGCCGTGGAGAAAAGCCCTGCCGGTGCCCCGGGACCAGTGTCCTTTAGTTACCTCGGTAGCCGCTCTAAAACAGTGAAGCTATCCCTGCTAAGCCTGTTAGCCCATTGACCCCGAGTCACCAAAATAAAAGCCCCAGGGAGGAGCAGGCTTTGTATTCACAGGAGCTGTGTGTGTGTGTGGTCTCTTCATTCGGTTGTATTGGTTTAATATTAGGGCATTTATTATATATATATATATATATATATATATATATATATATATATATATATATACATATATTAGTGCTGTCATTCGATAATTTTGTTTAAATGTTTTTTTTTGCGTATGTTTTTTTACAGGTTAAATCTTTCAAAATGAACGCAAAGATTGATGCATTCAGCACTAACATCTCTCTCTCTCTCTCCCTCCCTCCCCCTCCCCCTCTCTCTCCCTCTCTCTCTCCCTCTCATCCTCCCCCTCTCTCTCATCCTCTCTCCCTCTCCCTCTCATCCTCCCTCTCTCTCTCTCCCTCCCCCCTCCCTCTCTCTCATCCTCTTTCCCTCTCTCTCTCTCCCTCTCCCTCTCCCTCCCTCTCTCTCTCCCTCTCCCTCCCTCTCTCTCTCTCTCTCTCTCCCTCCCTCTCCCCCTCTCCCTCTCTCCTCCCTCCCTCCCCCTCTCTCTCCCCCTCTCCCTCACCCCAGGAGAGCGAGGAGCTGTTCTTCCGGGCTCTGTGCCTGTGCCACACGGTGCAGGTGAAGGAGGAGGAGACGGTGGACGGGGTCAAGCACGGCCTCCACGCCGGCCGGCCCACCTCCTTCTACATCTCCTCCTCCCCCGACGAGGTGGCGCTGGTGGAGGGGCATGAAGAGGTCAGGGGTCGCCCGCACGCACGCACACATTTGCACATACACACAGGCACAAAGACACGCACACACAGACACACAGACACGCACACGCACACACACACACACACACCTGTGTACACACACCTGCATGCTTGCAGACACACACACACATGCACATACACACTTGTCCACACATGTAGGCATATAGGCGCACACACACACACACACACACACACACACACACACACACACACACACACACACACACACACACACACACACACACACACACACACACACACACATGCACATACACACTTGTCCACATACATAGGCACACACACACACACACACACACACACACACACACACACACACACACGCGGACATACACAAACACTATTTACAAAATTTGAAAAATGCTGATGCATCAGAATCCCAAAAGATTGACAGGGGATAACACACACACACACACACACACACACACACACACACACACACACACACACACACACACACACACACACACACACACACACACACACACACACACACACACACACACACACACACACACACACGCCACTATATGCACCGTGCGTAAAGGGACACCGTCACATGGGTCAAAACTCAATAAAGATACGCAAGTGAACACACACACACACACACACACACACACACACACACACACACACACACACACACACACACACACACACACACACACACACACACACACACACACACACACACACACACGCCACTATATGCACCGTGCGTAAAGGGACACCGTCACATGGGTCAAAACTCAATAAAGATACGCAAGTGAACACACACACACACACACACACACACACATCACACAGTGTGAGTGTGAGAGTGCTGAGCGGTCCACTCCCGTCCGTAGGCTGGGCTACACCTACCTCAGGCTGAAGGACAGCCACATGGAGATCCTGAACCGCGAGGACCAGGTGGAGAGGTGAGCACCCGGCACACTCGCTGGCCCAGACATGGGGCTGTTTACTACTCATGGTGTTGTGGGTGCGTGGGTGGGATTAGCCGCTACAAGCCGTTTTGGAAATCTGGCCCTTATGACATCACAAGGGGCAGAAAGTGGGCGTGTCCACCTAGATGTGCGCTGGATAGATCAGGTCTATCAGCCCACCCGGTGGACCGTAGCAAACGTTGCTCTAACGTTCATCCATCCGTCACACGTCTAGGTGGACACGCCCTCCTGTGATGTCATAAGGGGCTGATTTCCAACACGCCTTTTTGACACGTCCGTGCGTTCTCCCCGGGGTTGTATCACAACGGCGATTCCATTGGACAGCGTGTTTGCAATGACGCGATCCGATTGGCCGACTGGATCCCTCGCGGCCCTGAAACGTTGAACGTTGCTCAACTTTTCGACTGAGCCGACGGAACGGACTGAACCCACAATTGCGTTTCGAGAGCGCCCCGTGCAAAGTCAACGAGATCCACCTGGTGTGGGAGTGAACCACCAGATGAACCACCTGGTGTGGGAGTGATCAGCCAATTACAAGCCGTTTGGCCTTTGCCTGGCTTTTAGTGACGTCACAAGTGTGCGTGTCCACCTAGATGCGTGCTGGATGGATCAGTCGACCGGCCAACCCAGTGGACTGTAGCAAGGGTGCTTATCTGTCCGTCGTACATCTAGGTGGACACGCCCACTTGTGATTGTCACTAAGGCCCTGTCCCCATTCTCCCCCTTCCCCTAGATTTGAGCGCTGACCCTAAGTTGTGCTGCGTTCCTGCGAAGGGGTAGGGTGTCCCAAATACTTAGGGGAGCGAGGGGGAGTGCTGTTTTTCCCTTTTAAATCAACCCTTGAACGCTAGCCAGCTCGGGAGCTGACTTGCAGCTAAGGGCACTCAAAGCAAGGGGTCTGTGTTTTAAGCAACTGGGCCTAAAACACAGGAAATGGCCGATTTTGTTATGGCTACTCACATAATCACATAATCGAGGTGTGCACGAAGCATCAGAAAAATGATTTTCCTGTGAAATCCATTGCACTCTCACGCCATTTCTTAGTCTATCGGTGTCCTTCCATTATTCATTTAATCCAATTCATATCTAAAGTGCGTTCCGTCGTTTATTTTTCAGTTGAAACGAAGCGATAGAAAAAACGATTTTCCAACCAAATTTCGCTTCCCTTCTCCCGCCTCGATATGGTCACGATCAGACTCTGATCACTGTCCGTCACCTTGGCGACCGGTGTGCTCGTAGCCTGGAGCGTAGTGCAGAGTAGTAGATACATGTCCCGCTTTCACCCTCTAAAGGCAGTCTAGACGGACAGACGGCCTGCTGGCGCATTAGAGCTCTTAATGACGGCTGGGACTTAATCGGAGAGTCATTTGTAATGACCTGTGTGTGTGTGTGTGTGTGTGTGTGTGTATCTGTGTATCTGTGTGTGTGTGTGTGTGTGTGTGTGTATCTGTGTGTGTGTGTGTGTGCGTGTGGCCCAGGTTTGAACTTCTGGAGGTGTTGACCTTCGACTCCGTCAGGCGGAGGATGAGTGTGATCGTCAGAGCCAGCACCGGTAAACACACACGCACGCACGCACGCACGCAAGCACGCACACGCACACAGTATAAAAACATTCTCAGTACACAAATGTAATGTGTGTGTGTGTGTGTGTGTGTGTGTGTGTGTGTGTGTGTGTGTGTGTGTGTGTGTGTGTGTGTGTGTGTGTGTGTGTGTGTGTGTCCAGGTGAGGTGTACCTGTTCTGCAAGGGGGCCGATTCCTCCATCTTCCCCCGGGTGGTGTCAGGCAAGGTGGAGGAGGTCAAGGACCGGGTGGAGCACAACGCAGTCGTGAGTGTATAAACACACACACACACACACACACACACACACACACACACACACAAGCTGGGTTAATTGGGTTTTCTGATAATGTTTTACCTATGGTCCATTACATATGTGCGTGTATGTGTGTGCGTGGGTGCATACGTATGTGTGTATGCACGTGTGTGTACGCGTGCGTACGTGTTTATGTGCATGTGCGTGTGTCCGTGCATGTGTGTGTGTGTGTGTGTGCCCACGCGTGTGTGTCTGTGTGTGTGTGCATGTGCGTGCATGTGTGTATGTGCATATGTGTGTGTGTGTGTGTGTGTGTGTGCCCGCGCGTGTGTGCGTGTGCTCATGCATGTGCGTGCATGCTCGTGCTTGCGTGTGTGTATACGTACGTGTGTATGCGTGTGCTCATGTGTGTGTGTGTGTATGTGTGTGTGTGTGTGTGTGCTCGCCGCAGGAGGGGCTGCGGACCCTGTGCGTGGCGTACCGGGCCCTGACCCCGGAGCAGTACGCGGAGACCTACCAGCTCCTGGGCGACGCCCGGCTGGCCCTCCACGACCGCGACCGCCGGCTGGCCGAGGCCTACGACCAGATAGAGACGCAGCTGGTGCTGCTGGGGGCCACGGCGGTGGAGGACAGGTGGGGGGGGCCACACTAGGCTGTAGCACGCTGCTGTGGCGTGTCTAGTCTCCATATATCCCGTCCTTCCTTCACTAGATTGCAACGAGGAAAAAAAACGCAAAATGTAAACATAGGGAAGGTGTGAAGGAGAAAGTTTCTATGTGTATGATTTACGATACAATACTTTATTAATCCCCCCCCCCCGTAGGAGAAATTTGTTTGCTGCACTAGCCCAGCAGCAGTAGAAAAACACAGGATAATAATAAGTAATATACGATACAATAAGAATACAAAGTACTAATACAAACAAAAGTAGACGCTGAGGGGAAATGCTCAACGAAATGCTAAAGTAAGACAAGACAAACGACAACAAATAACAACAAATAGGGCAAACTAAAAAGACGGTATAAATAGTGTAAATTATAAATTATAAAAAGTTTAAAGTACAAAGTGTAAATTGTAAATGATAACATGGCTAAGATCCAGAAATGCAATGTAAACAAAGAAGCAATGTCAACAAAGAGAAAAAGAAAAAGTCTGTAATGTATCCAGCACTAGGTGATGCGGTTTGAATTCAATACAACACAACTTTATCGGTCCTCACAGCTGGAAGAGGAGGCGGCAGTACTCGTATAGTGATGAATCTCAATGCAAAAAAACAACAAAACTTTATCGATAATCACAGACTGTAAGAAGAGGCGGCAGTGCTACATTATTGATGTCGTTTCAACAACAACAAAAAAAAAAACACCCACAACTTTATCGGCACATCCCATGCGTGTAAAAAAACTTTATCGATCCCCCCCTCAGGCTGCAGGAGGAGGCGGCCGACACGGTGGAGTCGCTCCACCAGGCGGGCATGAAGGTGTGGGTGCTGACGGGCGACAAGATGGAGACGGCGGCGGCCACGTGCTACGCCAGCAAGCTGTTCCGCCGCGGCACGCGCGTCCTGGAGCTCACCACCAAGCGCACCGAGGAGCAGAGCCTGCACGACGCCCTGTTCGACCTCAGCCGCACCGTGCTGCGGCCGCACCGCCGCGACCCCCCTGGCCCCGGAGCCGGCCTGGACCTGGAGCGCGACCCCGTCTCCAGGTGAGGTGGGGGGGGGGGGGGGGGGCTCCACGGTGGATGAGCGTGACGGGAGTCACAGGCCGTTTCTCAATTCGCGTTCTCGTGTGTTCTCGTGTACTTGCGTTCTCGATAAACGTCATCAGTGGTAGCCCAAGCACTGTTCCAATTCCAAGTACGCGAGTACGCGAGTACTGTCGTAAAACCCGGAAGTGTTCTCGATGCGTTCTCGATGAGGCTGTTCTACCGAGGACGCATCGGAGGTGACTCGTGTGGACTTGGGACCGTTAAATATCCCAGAATGCATCATCGAGTCCGCTGCTGTTCCAATTGCAGGTGCGTACTCGCGTTCTCGGAAGTCCGTACTTGAAAGTCCGGACTTGCCAAGTACGTACTTCCAAGTCCGCGAGAACGTAGTCCGCGTACTTGGTATTGAGAAACGGCCACAGACATTCAGACGTTCACAAGTCTGCTCCCTTTTTGTTTGTTTGTTTTGTCGGTCGTTTCGTTTGTTTCCGCGTCTTCGTTTCATCGGTCGATGCGTGTGTCGATTTGTTCACTTGTTTGGGTCACGCGTTTGTTTTTCCCTTTGTTTCGATGGGTTTGTTCGTTCGTCAATTCACTTGTTCACTCGTTCCTTCATCGTCCACGCATCAATTTCTTCTCGTCTGTTCACGCGTTTGTCCGTTCATTCATTCATCAATTCCGTTGTTTGCTCTTTCCTTCGTTCATGAATTTATTTATTCTCTTGTTTATTCACTTGTTTGTTAATTAATCAATTCGCTTGTTCACTGCGTGCGCACGTTTGTTCATTCATACATTTCTTTCTTCTCTCATTTGTTCATGCGTTTGTTCATTCATTCAACTCATCAATTCCTTTCCTCACTCGTGCGCTCGTGTCTGAAATGATCGATTCACGTTGGGGGGGGGGGCCCAATCGCATGCTCATTCATTCATTCGTTCATTCATCCATTCACCCCTCCAGCCTTGCGGGGGACTGCAGTGACTTCGGGCTGATCATCGACGGGGCCACGCTGTCGGCCGTGCTGCAGCCGGGCCAGGAGGCCTCCAGCTCGGGGGACTACAAGGAGATCTTCCTGGAGATCTGCCGCAACTGCAGCGCCGTGCTCTGCTGCCGCATGGCCCCGCTGCAGAAGGCCCAGGTACGGGGACCGGAACACCCTCCCATTAGAACCTCGGAAGAATAAGTCCCGCCTCCGAGGCTCCCCGGTTCCCTCGGTCAAATGTCTATGGGAAATAACGTGGGGTTTATGAATGATCGTACTTGACAAACTCTGTAGGTGGCGAAGAAGTAAAAGCTGCGTCACGTTTTGAACGACACTTTTTCCATCTAGTTTCGACTGGCTTTTTGGATTGTCGGTGCCATTAAAATAGCATTTATAATCGTTTACTACTTTAACGGCACCGACAATCCAAAAAGCCACCGGGAACAGGGAGGGAGGCGGGACTTATTCTTCAGAGGTCTATTAGAATCAATGGGAACACCTGTGATTGAGAGGCTAGATGGGATCCCCCCCCCCAACCAATCAGGGAAGAGATGCCCTGATTGGTGAGAAATGAGCTGGGGGCGGTCTCAAATCGAAGTGGTCCCATACAGTGGTGTCGTTGGGATTTGTAAAGGATGTATTTGGGCTCAATGCTCAGAACTTCTCATTTCTCATTGAACACACTAAAGCATCCAGTCCGGTTTAATGTCACATATAATTTTCCTCCTCTCTCTATACAATTCTCTTGCTTCTCAGATTTCCTCATATTTTTTTGCCCTTACTTTTTTTTTTTCAATTCTTTCTCTTGTTTTTATTTGACTGCATCTCATAGGAGGAAAACTAGGATAGCAAAATTAAAAGCCCTCACCGGTACATTACATCAACCGTCTTGTTCTGCAAATGAGCGGTCATCTAGAGAAGTCTTTCCCAAAGACTGGGTCGTGACCCGAGATTTTAATTGGGTCGCCAAATAAATGTATATTAAAAAAATGAAAAAATAAAACTTTTTTTTTTTTGTTACAGAAATACTTTGGCACTATTTTGGCATAACGTTTGGGAAACACTGATCTAGAGATAACGTGTAAATAGCTGAGTGCGAGCGTGTAGACAGAACACGTCCGGACTCTGATTATTTTGTCAAACCTCGGACCTCCTGCACTTCTGTACGCCGTTAGCGTCGGCGCTAACCGTCCCGTGTGTTGGTCCCTTGTAGATCGTGAAGCTGATCAAGGCGTCCAAGGAGCACCCCATCACGCTGGCCATCGGCGACGGGGCCAACGACGTCAGCATGATCCTGGAGGCCCACGTGGGCATCGGTCGGTCCCACCGCGCCCCGTCTCTCTGAGTCTCAACTGGGGTTGAAACGCTACCGCTTTTGCTACCGTCTTTACCGTTCCCATATTATACCCCCCGGGGTGTGAGTGTGATGAGCCGTCACAAGCCGTTTGGAAAATCGGCCTCTTCTGACAATCACAAGTGGGCCATGTCCACCTCGCCGTGTGCTGGATGGATCAAAAACGGCTTGTGACGGCCAATCACACTCACACCTGGTGGTATAATATGTCACCTTTCAGGGTTTTGCGGGGTCGGGCCCAGCTCTCCGCAAGAAGGGATAATCTTCCATTTGTGAAGAAAATCGGTGGCTCGACCCGCTAGTGTGCGTACCATGTTGGCTATACGCCCTGAATCGGTTTAGTTCCCCACCTGTGGTCCCTATGCGACATGCCATTCTCTTGCTTCTGCAAACCCACTGTCTAGCCCGTCCTGTGGTCTCATTCTACATCGTCTTTTCCTCAACCCTGCTTCCCGTCTCTCTTCACCGTCCTTTCGTTCAAAGCACAAAAGCCAATTTATAGATTTTGATTACAAAGGCGAGATAATGTCCACGGCCCGAACGGACGCCAGTGGAAGTCACTCACTCTCTGCTTCTCCTCCTCATTCTTCTTCTTCTCCTTCTTCTGCTTCCGGCCCCTCTGTCCGGCTTCCCACCCAAGGCATCATGGGTAAGGAGGGTCGCCAGGCGGCCAGGAACAGCGACTACGCCATCCCAAAGTTCAAGCACCTGAAGAAGATGCTGCTGGTGCACGGCCACTTCTACTACATCCGCATCTCCGAGCTGGTGCAGTACTTCTTCTACAAGGTGAACCGGGAGACTCACTGCCGCGTCTGGGCACTCGGCATTCATAATGATAATGATAATGATCAACTTTATTTGTGCAGCGCTTTTCGAAACAGGGTTACAAAGTGCTTCACGGAACAGAATGAAACATAGTTAGAAAAATGACACGCAAAAAACATTGTGAGAGAGTACAATAAGTACTAACAAAAACGCCATCAAATAGAGCAAAAGGAAGAGAGCAATGTGTTAAAATAATAAAGCTACTATAAGAAAGCTTTTGCATAAAACGTAGTTTTGAGAAGTGACTTAAAAGATGATACTGATTTAGCTTGTCTGGGATTCTCAGGCAGCGAGCCGCACATCTGAGGGGCCCGTACATATTCACAGCTTCAGTGCGGATGATGGGATCATGTTCATGTGGATGTCGCTCTCTCTCTCTCTCTGCAGAACGTGTGTTTCATCTTCCCCCAGTTCCTCTATCAGTTCTTCTGTGGCTTCTCGCAGCAGGTCAGTACAAGCATACGCGCGTGTGTGTGTGTGTGTGTGTGTGAGTCACAGAGTGGATGCACACACTCCATATTTTATGGACATCTGCTCACCTGCTCACCTCACTTACGCACGTGTACATTACCATACGCCCACCATAAAAACACAGATGCGCCCTACTAAACACACAGACCAAAATATACCACACACAATGCACAAAAAAATACATCTAACCCCTCCACCTTCCTCCATACCTCCCCCTCCAACTCCTCCTCGTCTTCTTATTTCTTCTCCTCCCCCTTCCTCCATAACTCCTTCTCCTACCCCCCCTTCCTCGATACCACCTCCTCCTCTTCTTTCTCCTCCTTCTTCCTCCTCCTCCCCTTCCTCCATACCCCCTCTTCCTCCTCCTTTCCCTCTTCCTCCTCCTCCTCCTCCCCTTCCTCCATACCCCTCCTCCCTCTTCCTCCTCCTCCTCCTCCCCTTCCTCCATACTCCCTCTTCCTCCTCCCCCTTCCTCCCTCTCCCCTTCCTCCATACCCCCTCCTCCTCCTCCTCCCCCTCTCTCTCCCCCCCCCGCCAGCCTCTGTACGACACGGCCTACCTGACGCTGTACAACATCAGCTTCACCTCGCTGCCCATCCTCCTCTACAGCCTGATGGAGCAGCACATCAACATTGACATCCTCAGGAAGGACCCCACCCTCTACAGGTGGGTTACCGTGGTGACCGTTTAGTCCCATCTCCGGCGGACCCTCTGATCCGAGGAGGGACCCTCAAGCGAATCAGATGCTAACAGAAGTCAGGACACAACCAGTGCTTCTGGTCAATAATGTTCCAAGGTTTTTTTTTTTAAGAGACACCTCTGCCTTTTAACAGTCGTTAAAAAAAAATACAGAAACTTAAAAAAGTTTTTTAAGTTTCTGTCCTTACAACGTTCAGTTCTTACCTACAGGAAACTATTGCCTTTTGGTTTTGGTAGAGTACTGGTAACAGTGCACTACAGTGTTGCCATCATTCTGTTGTGTCCTCCAGGGATATCTCAAAGAACTGCCTGCTGCGCTGGCCTATCTTCATCTACTGGACCATGCTGGGCGTGTACGATGCCATGGTCATGTTCTTCGGTGCTTACTTCCTGTTTGACAACACCACCTTCACGAGCAACGGACAGGTAGCCCCCCCCCCAAAAAAAAGCCAAAAAAACGACAACATACTCTTATTTTGTTGTGATTTTGCGGTTAACTTCCCGTTCTCTAGAGTTGAATGCCACAATCTGTCGCACACGTTATCGTTTTGTCATTGGTGTCCTTTTTTCCCGTTGTCTTCACACACACAATGGAGTAGCTGGCAGGAAGACTCTTCCTGAATAATGTTTAAGTTCAATTAAGTTACTGTATGTGTCTTAAGTTCAGCTGACCAGTGGACACCTCAACGACGTGTTGAGGTGTCTCTTCTGCTGTTCTGGAGCTCATTTCAGGCATTTCAACTCTTATGCTGAAAACGACATAAGATAAATATTGTGACCAAATCAATTGATCTAATCCGAATGGAATGTATGGCAATAAGTTCACCTTTAAATAGGTATTAAATAATCAATAAATGGTTGTAGTTCTTTAACCGGTTTTTCGATATAAGATAAGTGTACCGGTGGTATTTTGCAATGTTAGCAAAGCGATGTTTGTGCTGTCACACAAATGTGAGTCACTCTTTAAAGCTAGCGTAGGCAATTTGGAGAAAAAAACCAGCCAGAGTAAGCTGGATTCTAAAAGTATCCAACCGGGAAAAAAACCTCTTTCTAAAGCCACTCCCCCAAAACTTTCTCAGCCAGTAGCAGATATTGTGCTTAGCTTCAAAGTGTTGTTTATTTAAATTAATTTACTGATTACTTACTGATACATGCACAACAAGTTTTTATTGTGTTATATATATATCGTGGCTTTACTTTATATCACTTATCCTCATCTTCTGTATAACTAAACCCCTTAATTCAACAGACCCCCTCTCCCCCCTTACCTCCCAACCCCTGACGATCTGTCCTTTGACCCCCCAACGGCAGACATTTTTGTTCCATTCTGGACTCAATTGATTTTTTTTCTCACCTATTGCCTTGTTGATGATTATGTTGTTATGATCTTTCTTTCTTTCGAATGCTCTCTCTTTTTTGCCCTCTGATTCTGCCCTTTCTTCAACCTTCTCTGACCTATTTTTTTTCGTCGCCATGTCTTGGTTATGCCTCTCTCCTTCCTGCCCTCACCCCCGCCCCGCCCCCCTTAGCTAATGACATCCAACACACAGATGGTAAGCTGCCCCTTTATTTCCTCCTCCATTTTGTGTTCCCGCCCCTTTCCTCCTTCCTTCCCTCCAACTGCTTTTCTCCTTCCACTGTCTGCCTGTGTGGTCTCTCCTCATGAACAAAAAAAACACAACATAACAAAAAAAAGAGCTCCCATTACATACACATTGTTAACCGTTCCATCCATCCAATAGCAGTTCCCCGTCCATCCCATGTCCCGCCCCCCCGAGTGCTTGCCACGGACCAATGAGCTTCAGGCATTCGTTTTCTTAGCAATCCACCACCCACCACCCTAGTCCAACTCAACCCACGTCTCCCGTGTTTTGTTGTGCTGTAAAAACACGTTTATTGTATTTAGTTTGCAGTTATAGCTTTAGAGTAGCGTTGTAATGTGTTAATGTACCCTAGGACTCAATCGAGCTTGAGGATAGTTTAGTTATTTACAAGGCTACTTTCTACTTTCTAGTTACTTTTTGCCGCAGACCTCCGTTTGGTACTGAATTACTTAATAAAATTTGCTTTTTTAGGAATGAAACCCCATGACCCAAACCCCATGAAACCCTAAAGACAAATCAAATCAGGGATTCGGTTTTGTCTCGGAAAAAGAACATTGTTTTTATCTCACAACAAATTTGAATAAAAAAAACGGCGGCTGCGGTAAAAAAAAATGAACAAAGCAGGAAAACAAAATGATAAACTATCTATAATCTATAAACATTCAAGAGACTCTCTAACCCAATCAACCAATCAAATCCATCACATGCTAGTTCTCTCATACACATGCCGCATTCAATTCAGAAGGAAAGTGTACACACACACACACACACGTGTACACACACACACACACACACATCCCTGACCGAGGGGGCAGGCATTACGTATCCACTGACAGCGTTGCCGCCCGTTTACAGATGTTTGGAAACTGGACCTTCGGGACCCTGGTCTTCACTGTGTTGGTCTTCACTGTTACGTTTAAGGTACGCATACGCACTCGCGCACGCACACACACGCACGCACGCACGAACACAACACACACACATTTTACAATCCGTTTTATTGTCGATGGAGAGATTTGAAGGTAAAGTACGTTTGGTAAAGTGGGTTGAGGTTGGATTTTATGAGCGTGGAACCGCTGGCTCAGGGCTTTAGAGATGACACATTTAAGAGACCTTAAGCTGTACTTATGGTCAATAACTCTCTCTCTCTCTCTCTCTCTCTCTCTCTCTCTCTCTCTCTCTCTCTCTCTCTCTCTCTCTCTCTCTCTCTCTCTCTCTCTCTCTCTCTCTCTCTCTCTCTCTCTCTCTCTCTCTCTCTCTCTCTCTCTCTCTCCCTCTAGTTGGTCCTGGACACACACTACTGGACCTGGATCAACCACTTTGTGATCTGGGGCTCACTCATCTTCTTTGTGGTCTTCTCCCTGCTGTGGGGGGGCATCATCTGGTACACACACTCACACACTCACTCACTCACTCAGTCACACTCACTCACTCACTCAGGGCGCACTCACACTATCTGTACCGTGCCCGAGTACGTTTGCCCCCTAAAGTCTAGATCGTTTGGCTAGTGTGAGCACGCCATCCGTACTCAGTACAAGTCAAGTACAGTTCAATCCCGTGGCCTCAGTGCACTTCGGAGTAGGTGTGCTCAGGCCACGGTACAGATGCTAATGAGCCGACACGCGCACACGCACGGATACGCAACCTATGTGTACAAGAGGCAACCGTACTCAGGCCCAGTTGAGATTGCCTAGTGTGAGCACAGGCCAGCGGCACAGTGGGGGGTGGGGGGGGCAATCGTACTTATCGTACGGTACAGGGCAACTTAGTGTGAGTGCTCACTCACTGCTATGCAAAAACAAACAGCCCCTGCAGCCTCTCTTAACCCGTCTCTCTCTCGCTGCGCTGTGGCGCCCCCTGCAGGCCCTTCCTGAACTACCAGAGGATGTACTACGTGTTCATGCAGATGCTGTCCAGCGGGCCGGCCTGGCTCAGCATCATCCTGCTGATCACGGCCAGCCTGCTGCCCGACGTGGTGAAGAAGGTGATCTGCAGGGCCCTGTGGCCCACCACCACCGAGCGCATCCAGGTACCACGGCCCCTGGCCACGCCCCCACCCGTTATACAGGGACACAGTACACAGGACACACTGTAGGGACACAGCCCCACGGTGGGGGTGTGTCCCCGACCCGGCTGTGTCCCTACAGTGTCCCTCCCCTACATGTGCAGGGACACACAGAGATGCATTAACATACATACATGTGTAGGCACATGCATACATGCATAAAGACACACACGCATGCACGCACGCAAACACACACACACACACACGCGCACACATGCACATATGTACATGCACACACACACACACACACACACGTACACGTGTAAGGGACACACAGATGCATAAACATACATGCATGTGTAGGAACATGCACACACACACACACACACGTACATGTGTAGGGACACACAGATGCATAAACATACATGCATGTGCAGGAACACGCACACACACACACACACGTATAAATGTTAACATAAAGACTTCATGAGCTAACTGAGATGCTATGCTATATGACTCTCTGGATTAGCAGAGGGCCGCTAGCTACGGCTACCTCCCAGCCATCCTTGACGTAAGTCAAGCCCCCCCCCTCCCCCCTGCCCCTCCCTTCCCTCTCTGTGTGCGGTGCCCGCTTCTTAACTTCAGAAGACCCGAAAACAACTCCTTCATACAGACATTTTGGTTTAAAGAAAAAAAAATTAAAAAGCGGCAGTCATTACAGAAGCCCTACACATTGGCGTCGCTCGGTAGTTTGTGCCGGCACCGAAAGCAAGTCGCTGCTCTGTTTGGCTCTGGTTGACAAAGAACCGAATGACCATGACCATATGTATGCTAGTGCTGAATCTGCATTTAAAAGAACACCAAATTCACTGCGGACTCACTGGGTCACAAAGCAGGATGGATCCAAAACGGAGATGGCTTCGTTGATGGCGACTTGTTCCAGGTGTCAAATTATAAGGCCGAGTCGCGTGACATAAGCCTACATGCAAATATCGATCATCATCGATATTTGCGTTTTTTACGTGTATCGGCGTCGG
Organism: Micromesistius poutassou; assembly: GCF_964030765.1. Taxonomy (NCBI): domain Eukaryota; kingdom Metazoa; phylum Chordata; class Actinopteri; order Gadiformes; family Gadidae; genus Micromesistius; species Micromesistius poutassou. The sequence continues at coordinate 1,363,224 of NC_140294.1, forward strand.
ACGATTTTTTTTTTCCCCCCTAAATTGAGACTTGTAACATTTGTTATTATCATTGTGTCATTTTTATGATGTAAATTGAGGGAGCAAAAGCAGTATCGGCTTCAAATATCGGCTCAAGAAAATCGGTATCGGCGTATCGGTCATCGGCTAAGGCTGATGAAAAAAAATCGGTATCGGTCCTAAAAAAATCCATATCGGTCGATCCCTAATAGACACGCAATGTAGGCAGTTAATCTGACTGGAACTAGAGTGTTTAATAACTGTACCTCACGACTAACTCTTGACCTGTTGGTGAAGGGCTAAGCACGTACCCATAACTCAACCTTTTTTGCTCAAGTGTGTTACTCTGACTTCCCTGACGTCTGTTCTCTCTGTAGTAGTCACCAGATCTTTACAGGCTTTACAGGCTATTGAGTTTTGGTTTAAAGGTCCTCAATCGGGGAGGACTGGTGCTCTTAAACGCACACGACCAGAGTCTAAATTGAATGCAAAGGTTGATATTGTTTCCATGAAAACCGGAACCAGCTGTCTTTCTTTCCAGGGGGTCTTCTTGCATGTGACCATCTAAGGGTTAAAATCCCCAAAACCCTGGTACACTTAAATTGATTGATTGAATTGATTAGAATCTGGGTTTAACTAAACTATTCATATTTCATTAACACCCAACTCGAATCAAACAATGAACTATGGTTAATTAAAGTTTGATTTCTGTACCCTTTCGATAAGGTGTTACCAAATCCACATAACATTTTTGTAGTTTCAATCTAATCTTGTTTCACCCTTGTTGTTTAATCCTATTAACTCCTGTCTCCTCTCCGTCTTCCTCTGTCTCTCCCCTGGTTTCTCCTCCTCCTACTCCTCCTCCTCCTCCTCCTCCTCCTCCTCCTCCCTGGGGCGGTCGCCGGGCGACGCGACAGATAAACCGACGGAGGCTGGCGTCGGAGCCTTCGACCATCTTTATGTTGTCCCAGACCTCCAGGAGACTTAGTTACTAAACTCCTCCTACCCCTCCTGCCTCACCCCCCCCGTAACCCGGAGGTGACTTTCCTCTGTACTCTCCCCTTCTCCTGTAGCACCTCCTCCTCCTCCTCCTCCTCCTCCTCCGATCTCGTCCACTACGTCTCCTCATTCATGCTGCTGCATTTTTGCTGCCATGTTTTTGTTCTTGTGAGGGTTATACCCCCCATGGCCTGACTGGTTTTGCATCACTAACCCCCGCCCCCACCTCCTCCCCCGCCCCCCCCCCCTCGCTCGCTTCCACTCCTTGTCTTGTGTGCCAAACCTTCCATGGTGCATGCTTCATCGGTTTGGAAACGCGCAGACGTCACGACAAGGAAATGCATGCTTTGGTTGTGACCGTTTGTAACGGCTGCATTTCGTCACGAGTCATCGTTTGGTCGTTTTCATGAATCCGATCCACGGACACAAGGGGATCCTAGCAACTCTGAGGAGCCAAAGTACTGGCGACTGGGATGTCCCGCTTTTTAAGTGCCTGATTCTGATAGTGTTTGTCGATCGACGCACATCGCTGTGCACTGCAGTCCTCAGGACATGTTCACGTGAAGTACGTGCTTTGCATTTCTCTGCTTTTTTGTATTCATTTTTGCATCATTCCCATTCCGGTGGAATTGCATTCACAGCTGCCTGTGCATGTACAGTATGTGTGTGTGTGTGTGTGCACTTGTATTCATGCGAGCGTGCCCATGTATTCATGTGCGCGTGTGTGTGTTGCAGTGTGTGCGAGCGCGCAGGGCGTTTGACAGGATCGTGGCGTACCAGAGTTCAGACTCCTTACTAGATGGAGTGGCCATGTCTGAGGACTAGAGAACCCACGCCCGGGTAAAACCCCCTCACCACCGGGTTTGTGAACGTGTGGTGTGCTTACGGTGTGGTGTAGGGCCGTGCCCGGGATTTAGAAAATAAAAGTCTTGGAATTCACTATATGAGCTCATAACAGTACATACTTCATAATCAACATATTGAATGTTTGATATTGTATGAGCCCGGCTGGAGTATTTTAACTAAGCATAGAGCACAGTGAATAATGACTTTTACTTTCTAAACCGGGAAGTTCCCATGAAGTTTGGGGTTATCAAGAGGTGTTATGTCACTAACGGTTTCGTTAACGATCTCAACTAACTGATGGTGAGCCTGCGGTGCTGTTTTGTTGGACTATGGAGTGGTTAACTTAAGACTTACTTTACTACTTACTTAAACGTTAAGTAGTAAATGACTAACCTAACGTCTGTGTGTGTGTGAATGTCAAAAGTTCAACAGAGCTCTGCTGCCCTCTGGTGGCACCAATTTAATAACGAATGAATAACCGAATGAATGCGTGAAGGAAAAACAATGAATGAAGGACATGAATGTGTGTGCTTGTGCATGTGTGTCGCGTGAACGCGTGCTTTCGTGCACGGTTGGGATGGGCGAAGGATCGGACCGTCATGCATGTCTACGCGCCCGTTTATCGCACGAGTTGTTGTTGTGGTTTTGTGCGGTTGCGTTCGGAAAGGCCTGCTGTGGTTGGTTTGGTTTGGTTCTCCGTGTATATTTTTTGTGTTTACATGCTGGGATTGGGCTTGGCTGGAGACCACTGCATTGCTTGTGCCTGCTTAAAAACACACACACACACACACAAGCTGCTTTACACTACCCATGTGGGGACGTTTGCACAGTGAGACTTCACATGCTGCAAACCCCACTGCTCCAATACTGCGGGACTAACTTTGTTCTCTCTCTCTCTCTCTCTCTCTCCCCCTCTACCCCATCTACCCCGCCCTGTCGCTCGCTCTACCGCTCTCGTCCTCTCACTCTGTCTACACCTCTCTCCATCTCTATCATATCTCACTCCCTCTCTCGCCATCGTCTCAATATCCACCTGTTTCCATCCCTCCGTCTCTCTCCACCATTCATCTATCGACCTCTCTCTCTCCATCGTCTCCTCTTTCTCACTCTCTCATGTCACTCTCTCTCCATCGTCCCCTCTTTCTCCCACTCTCTCCCCATCTCACTCTCTCTCCATTGTCCCCTTTCTCACTCTCTCCTCATCTCACTCTCTCCATTGTCCCCTCTTTCTCCCACTCTCTCCTCATCTCACTCTCTCTCCATCGTCCCCTCTTTCTCCCACTCTCTCATCTCACTCTCTCCATCGTCCCCTCTTTCTCCCACTCTCTCATCTCACTCTCTCTCCATCGTCCCCTCTTTCTCTCACTCTCTCATCTCACTCTCTCTCCAACATCCCCTCTTTCTCTCACTCTCATCTCACTCTCTCCATCATCCCCTATTTCTCTCACTCTCTCTCCAACATCCCCTCTTTCTCTCACTCTCATCTCACTCTCTCCATCGTCCCCTCTTTTTCTCACTCTCTCCCCGCCTCACTCTCTACATCTCTCCTTTTTCTCTCACTCTCTCCCCATTTCACTCTCTCTCCATCATCCTCTCTTTCTCTCACTCTCTCTCCAATTCTCCACCTCTCTCCCTCTCACCCCCCCCCTCCCCCCTCCCCTCCCTCCTCTCTCCCCCAGAACGCCGACAAGCTCTACCGGGGCCAGCTCTCGGAGTTCTCCCCCCTGGCCTCCCTCCGCGGCGGGCAGCAGGACCCCAGCCCGCCGGCGGCGGCGGCCGCCCACCCCCGCAGGTCTGGCCTCGACTCTCCGTTCACCTCAGAGAAGAAGCTCATGTTCACGCGCTGGCGCCCCCGGCCCGACTACCCCTCCTTCCCCCCGCTGCTGCGATTCGCCGGCCTCTCCCGGGGAGGGGGCGGGGCTAAGGGCCGAGGAGGCGGGGCCTATGGCAGCACAGGGCCCGAGACGACAGTCTAGTTTTTTTTTTTTTGTTATTATTGTTTGCATTGCCCTTGGGACCTTAATTTATTTTTTTTATAGTATGTAAAGAAAATGTTTATACGCAGCCGTCGTAAAAAAGAGGGGTTCCGGGTGTGGGGGGGTGAGGTACATGATCTACGTGATTGTCGCCGCTTTCCCTGGTGCAGAAATCTCAGGGTGCACACGCACACACGCGCACACACACACACACACACACACACACACACACACACACACCCCTTCCTCAAATCAAAAGGCAAAGCGTTCCCTATTTCAGACGGCTCGTTCCAAGGCCGTTTGGCGATGTCACGGCGAACAAAACGCTAAAAACCAAAACCAAAACCCACCGAGGAACCGCGTGTCCACCCACGGTCTCCACCCTCCGATCAGACACACTTCCCTCCACCCTGAACTGTTCATGACGATGCCGATTGCGCTCGGGTTAAAGCCCGCCGTGCAGTAGGTCACAGCAAAGACGATGATGCGATGACATAACATGCCGTGTGATGACACGCAGCGGGGATGAGAAATGTGTTGGGGTTAGGATCAAGGTCCACGCCTGCATGTGTTCAATGGTTTTCTGACCTTGACCTTTTTTTATGTTCCTCTTTTCTTATTCCTAACACTCAACCTACACCTCTCTCTCTCTCTCTCTCTCTCCCTTCCTTCCTTCCCTCTTCTCTCTCTCTCTCTGTTTCCATGTCTCTCTCTCTGTGTAGGACTAACTGGTGTTGCCTGTGCGCAAACCTTCTGTCCAGAAATACTCCGTAGGGAAAGTGGGAACCGGGCGAGAGACACCGTGACTGTAAGGAGAGAGCAGTAGAGTAGTGTCTGGTCTGGAGTCTGAGTGGGAAGAGACGTCTGTTGTTGTTGTTTTTACACTTTAAGTTAAGGTCATAGGCGCCAAGTGGTCTTCGGGAAGCTCTGAGCTTCCGACTGAATTTGCCGATAAACCCTTGCGGTGACCTGCAGTAACTTCAAAAGATGGGGTTTGATGGTTGACGCGTATCACAGCCACTTCAGCCTACATGTTATTATTAACCATGCATCATTGAACGTGCATTACACACGCATATTTGCCGGCGTTGCCTCTGTAAGATAGCACACCGAGGAGCGCATACGTAACCTGAACATATTGCTACAAGATTTATCGTAAAGTGTAATATCATAATATTGTATTGTAACTAGCAATAAGCCATATTACATTTTTTTTTACTTAATATCTTCAGGAATACCCCTTTGATGTAATCACATGCAGTGTCATTTGGACACACAGGCATATATATATATATATATATATATATATATATATATATATATATGTATAGTAAATACATAGAGTATATTATGATATTATCACTGTCATTAGTGAGTCCTTCATTCTCTATCCTCGGAATGTAAAACAAAAGTTCTCCCAACACTCAGACTGCACCCTGTACCCTGTGGTTGTTTCTGTACATAGTTTGGAGTCTGGTAGGATAGAAGTGGCGATGTACTACTAGATTGAGATGTGTATTTGTGTAGTGCGTGTTTGTTTGTGTCGGTTGTGTGACATTTCGGCGGCGCGACGTGTGTGTCCGTGTGGAAATCGCTTGATGTCTTTATGAACTTTTTGCACTTTACAAAACACTCAATACGTTTGTTTTCGGACGACTTTGCTTTTCAGCGTACATGTCGAAGCTTCCGAAATGTTCAAACCCGCTACAGAGTTGTTTGTGATGACAAACAAACGACGAGAATGCACAAAACACAAACGGTGCAGCCACAAACGGACTCCCTTTGCCTTTCCCTTTGCCTTAACACCAGCTAGCAAGCGCAGCCCTGTACGTCACAACAACACCTGGCGCACAACAGGTGGTCCCGCGAGCTTAACGGAGATTTGAGAACAGCATTATCACCGTTAAGGGATGAATGCTCTTTTTTTCCGATCAGGGATATGTTTGACTTTGTTCAACAAACAGCTGAAGTTTTAGCTTTTGCTTTAGCAGCATTTTGTAAACATTATCCTAGTACCATCATCGAAACCCCCCCCCCACACACACACACACGTCCATCCATTCGCTTTCAATGCCGGACCTTGCTAACGTTCGGTCCATTTGTGATGTCACAAATTGTCCCATTAGTGAAAATGTGCTTTTGTTCTTTAGCTGGGGCTGTGAGTCTGAATCACAGGGTCAACCTCAACAGTGACCCAACACGCTCTACACACAGAAACCGCCGGTGTCCACGTTGTGACTCTGGCGTGAGGAGGCGTTGACACAACACCACGAGAGGAACACTATTGCTTTGGGAGTGGGTGGTTCGGCAGCGGGAGCACAAAAAAGGCTTAGCGGCACAACGCACAATGTTTTTTAGGAGGCCTTTGTTTTTTTTGACACAAGCTCTTGCGTTGAGTGCAGTAGTTAGCGGTACCCTGTAGTGTGACGTCATACAAACAAACAAACAAACAAACACACATTGAGTGACTGTCCGATATAGCGGCCTTAAAGGTGTAGTTTACCCCGTTTATCAAAATGGCTGTGCATGTTTTGGTCCTTTCGCTATCGCCTGTTGCTTTGTTCTTCCTAACACTTCTGCCTCTTCCTTCATCGCTCCTCCTCCTCTGTGAGAGCCCTTTCTTTTGGTTTCTCTCTTACTTCCTACTTACTTTCCCCCCCCCCCCTCCCTTTCTTTCTTTTGTTTTGGGAAGAGAGATCCGAGGACAGAAACCCTTCGCATTGCTCCACATTTGCTACCTCACCACCCTGTTCTATGGCACAGCCTGCATCTCCACCTGACCTGATCATGTCTTCGGCCATGCCCTCCTCTCCTCAGCCCATCCATCCATCCATCCACCCACCCGCCCAACTCACAACCGGTGGTGCGCTCTGTTTAACGGGAGAGCAGCTGAGATCCAGAGAGCAGACTGCCCGGTCATCGTAGATAGATTGCAGATGTAAGAGGAAAAACGTTTTTTTGTTTTTTTTTGTATTAGTATTACAACGTCCTAGAATTGTTCTCCCCCCACCCCCCCCTGAAGCCTTGTTGCCGTAGCGATTCTCTCAGGTTGCTCATCGGAACGTGAGGTGCCTTGTGGGGTCTGGTCTGGACTGAAGCGTTACAAACCTTACTAAAAAGAGGTCACTTTTTTTTTAACCGTTAGCAATCACGAAATGTCACTAAATGTTCCGCAATTTGTTTCTTAGGCAGTTCCCACATGATATACACCGTGATGGAGTGAGCGATGGAGCAAGAGTGACTCCTGTGTACCTAGCATGACTCCTATAGACAAACCGATGACACACCCAGTAATAATAATCCACCAGGGATATTTTCTCTATAAATCATTTTATAATGCCCCCCCCCCCCTCCCCACCCCACTTAACTAACTGATCATTTTAGACGACGACAACGTCTGAACAAAATTATGTAGCTACTAATTGTAGCTACAACTCAAGTGGCTTGCAACTCAAGCCACTGGAGGTGACTAATGAGTTAACGGAACAAAGTGCAGGTTCAACAAAAAGCCTCAAGTCGGACCACACTGGACAGATATCCCTCGGGGGGGTTCTGTGTGCGTGTTGCATTGGTCACAAATGGATATTTGAACGACACGTCATACACATCAACATCTTTTTCTCTGTTTTTGCTGTTGAGATGTATGGACGTTATGGTCGTTCCGTGTGACAAATGAGCACACATGTGCGTGTGTGCAGTCCAGCGGTCCTGCTCGTAGCCATAGGTTGAAGCTGAAATAATTGATGTATAATACATTCAATACATATATTGTTATATAAGAGGTGGTAACCAGATAATGTTGGGTTTTCTTTTTAGAACCAAAGAATTGTATATTCACTGTAGAACCCAGAGGTCAATTGTGAAGTATGAATGCATTTCTGAAGCTATAAGCAACAAAATGTGTTTTCACTTGATGAAACGGCTAATTGATCAATCAATTAACCGTATTAGACTTTGATTGCTTCGATCGTTGTTCGTTCAATCAATTATTTTCACCACTAGATGTCAGGTTGTCGCTATTTGCACTTCAAACAAACGCGCGTGGTCTTCGGATACAAGCGACTGATTTTAGTGAGCAGGCGCAGAATGTAGTATTAATGTCACCTCTTCACGAAAGTGACAAATACGTCAAAATAATATGTTTTTATACTAGCCCAACACATGCTTAAGAATGCTGCAAATGTGACGTTTAATGTTTATTGTCCCTTCAGGTTTAACCAAAGCCTTTCAGTATTTCTTTATCCACCCTAATTGGCTTTGAGGTTTTTTTTGTTTCTATTTGACCTTTTTTTTATATT
>NC_140294.1:1376342-1437861 GCF_964030765.1 Micromesistius poutassou
TTTGGAAACATGGCAGAGTCGGACAACAGATGGATAGAGATGGACAGTCTGCTTAAACCAACCATCTTCCACACACACTCCAACAGTTTGCAAAATGGACATTCAATGCTAAGCCCCCTTAGCTCAACTTTTCAGTCTTTGATAATGTTTAACAGTTCGGTGTACTTAGTTGGATGGATTAATGCCAAGTCTGTGTCTAGCAATTAGTCGAGGAAAGTTCAGTTGAGTCTCAACTTGTGTTCAAAGCTGCTTTCGGTAAGATTCGAGAGTTGTAAAAAAGAGAACAGAATGAGCAAGATTTTGAAACTAAACTAACAATAATATTATGACAGGAACGATTCAGTTTATGGTCAAATCAGCGCAGATGCTAACCACACATACAAACACACCAGATGCACACACAAACGAAACGTGAACACACTGACACAGGTTTATCGCACCATCGCTTTCTTGTCACCTGATCTGCTTGAAGTCAAGGCTTCGGGTAGCATGCACGCACGCGCACACGCGCACGTACCTTGGCTTACCAGTAGCTCAGGATTGGCTTACAAATGATTGACAGCTCTTGGAACCGGTCTTAAAAAAAACTGAATTACCTTGACGTGTGTGCGTGTGTGTAAAAGGGGAGTGCTAAGGTGTGTGTGTGTGTGTGTGTGTGTGTGTGTGTGTGTGTGTGTGTGTGTGTGTGTGTGTGTGTGTGTGTGTGTAAAAGGGGAGTACTATCATGTGCATCGTGGGGGCGCGTGACAGCATGTGCATGTATGTGTGTCTGTGTGCGTGCAAGGACCAAATGTTACTATTTATTGAGCATGTGAAGTCCCATTCTATTTAGCAGAAAGGCTCGGTGCTTCAGTTTGACCACTGAAGCTGAATGGCAGAGCTGTGAACTCTGATGTTCTCAGCCAACGCACGCAAAGCACACAGCGTGGGTCTTTTGTTGGGATTCACGAGTTGCCGACAACAATGGGATAACATGAAAGGGTTTAGAGACATGAACTTTTCGTTTGTAGTCAAAATGTAACCCAAAATATTTATATTCACATTTACCATTGAAAACATGGCTTTTAAACATTATTATTTATTTTTATTTTATATTTATTATACAGGAAAGTATTAAAAGTAACAAAGTTACAATTTAAAACGGGCCTGACTCAGTAAAGAGCTGATTTCCAATCTTTCAACCTTTCATTTCAAATTCAGAAATTATTAAACTATTGTTGCGTTCAAGGTTCTCTGCTTTGAATGCTAACTTCTGGATTCTTTGTCATGGTGGAAACGTGATTGAGAGTTGGAGAAAGGAGTGAAGGAAAGTGCTTGATGGACTTATAGCGTAGTGTTATCTATACGATTATACGATTTGACATTTTACCTTCCGCCCTCGTTATTTACCTGGGTAGACTAACCCTAAAGTCTGTCACTACGTGTTGCGTTGAACTCGAAGTATGTTCCTAGACTTTCCCTTGGTGAGTGCAATCTTACCTATCTAGGGGGGTTAGGTGCAAAGTACTCACCCCAGTTCCACAGCCACCGTAGGCGAACATCTCTCTCCGTGACACGCCCCACCGGCACCTCGTCTCCAGGTGACCAGCCCGCACTTTTGAATCCCGCTGTTCAGTTTCCCTCTGTATTGACAACCAAAAATTGCCCAAAAAAATACAAAAGTTGCCTCATCTAAGTGTCTTGACAAAAAAACGTGTGTCCTTCAGGTGAGGTCCTATCACTTCGTGTCTCACCTGCAGACAGCCTTCCAGAGACTCTCCACTCAAGAGTCTCACTCCCTGAGACTCACCGGCCGCCACAGCTGTTGCTACTTACCACTTACCGCTAATGAGTGCCTCAATACCGCCCCCTCTGTGTGATGTCAGTACTGACCCTAACCATAAGCACTCTAATGCTAACCCCATTCCTAATATCGTAACACAATTTCGTTTCTGAATATTCAATGCTTTCGAGATTTCAGAGAGGACATTTTTTCCTGCGAGAACGGTGCGACACAATAAATAACAGACCGGGTCAAGCCAAAAGCAAGGGAAAAGTTATTTCACTGTAGAGATCCTTTCCATCATGTGAGAATATAATCAGAGGGTGTCGGCGACAAAAAACAGCACTTTGAGAGGATGTCCAGTACTTGGGCGGGGCGCTATTGCCCCAAGGATAACATTGCAGCCCGTTTTTGCATATCTATTGTTTGTGTTCTCTGGCAATACTCAAAACCCCATCTTGGAAATCGTTGTCTGCAGTAGTCAACCAAAATGATGGGAAGTAAGGTTCCAGGTTGAAAAAAAACAACTTTAAAAACCCTTTAAAAGAAGCCGGAAAAATTAAATGATTGGTTGGACCGATCGGATGAAGCCATCGACATCGCAGGCATGTTCTGCATAGTTTTTGAAGAATTTATCCTTTTTATTGTAGATTAAGACAGGAAGGTATGGTCGAGAGAGCGGAAGACATGCAGCAATGCACCATGGGCAGGAATCGTACCTCTGTGCCGTAAGGACTGGTGCTCTACTCTTTTGACCTCTCCGTATTCCTTCAAACGTTACTCCTTTGTCTTCTTGAACAAGTCTCAACGGCGTCCAGGAGAAGAGGGTCACACGTTCTCACTCGTGCCCCGACCTCCGTTTTCCTCGTTCTGTTTTTGCCCCCTTTTCTTTCCGTTGCTCTTAAGAACACCTGTTGCTTTCTCTCTGCTCTTCCTCTTCCTTGAGGCTCATCCATTTCTCCCTTTCGCTCCGCTTTGCTCTCTCGCTCACACCCCTTCAGTGCTGCTGCTCCATGGGGTGTCGTTGCCATTTTGCCTCCAATCTCTCTCTCGTTATCCATTTTCCCGCTCTTTATTTCTCTCTGTTATTCCCTCTCTCTCTCTCTCTCTCCTTATTCTCTCTCTCTGGGGCACTTTGACGATCGTATGACACGTAAAGCATAAGTCCAGTTTTCATTTTCTATTTCATTTTCTTAGAAAACCCCTGATAAATCGATCAAAATGTCTATCTCCATGACACTTAAGTTGTTATATAAAGAAATATATATACTTTATATACTTTTTTGATACATTTTTTGATCGATATCTTCATCCTTAAAACCAGGCAAAATGTTGTTTAAAACATTTAAAACAGGATAAAAACCAAGTCAGGGAAGGAGGTCGTCATCCTCTGGGATTTAATTCAGTCAGTCTTTCAACCACAGAGTTCAGAAGGTCTCTGGTGTGTCAGGCTGACATTAGTGTTAGCGAGTGTGGGGAGAGAAGCAGCTGCCTGCGTGAGGTGGAGTCGTGGACCTGCAGCGTCTACCACCGGTCAGTGTTAAACTCCCAGTGGAACACAAGTCTCTAGGGAAGGCATGGGGTGCTGCTGTCCTGGATACCCAGCCCGGCTCCGTTGATCAAGAATTCCTTTAGTAGCCAGAATGTACTTTTCTATTTAAAGACGCCGTGATTTAAACAGACCTTTTGTAAAAACGCTGGTAAACCCCACAGCTTTAAAAGACAACGATCCATATGAAACAAAGCAAAGTCTTGTCGTAACCCAGATGTTCATCTGAAGAGGCGATCGCCACTTGCCACCATACAACATTTTCTGGCCCTGAGAGATACTTCTGGATGTATTCTAGTCTAAAGGCTGCTACCCTGAGGTATCCAGTGTAGTTTATCCCAGAAGAAATAACATAATTTTCAGCAATTTGTGTCAGGCCAGCAGGTGGTTCTACACAGGCCACCTCACGCTATAACACAGGGGCCACCAGGTTATTGATTATTAAAGCCCTGCCTCTAAATGGCATTTTTGGTAGGAGCAATTTCCACTTATTTAGTCTTCCTTCTACTTTCTCTTCCATGCCCTCCCAATTATATTTGACAGTTTCCTCTTCCCCAAGGTAGATTCCTAGATATGTCAAACCTTTTTTTACCTTTTATTCCGGTTGTGCATCTGAGCTTTGTATTGAATTTGGACCATACTATCCCTTTACCCTGTGCCAAGTAGGTCAGGTTTATTTTAGCTTTTAAGAACTTTAATGTGTTCTCACTTTCCGGTGGATTCTGTTAAAGGACATTTCCAGTATTTTGAACAGAGAGGCCCCTTTCTGGTCTGTCTAGAATGAAATAGAGTGGTTGACACCGAAATTTTGACTATTGGTCCTGTCTCGGGTATTTGGCTCATTTCGAATCGCAAATACAGTTTCTGTTGTGTTTTATTTGGCAAAAGAGAAAAAAAAACATTGTGGAAAAAGCGAAAGACACTTTGTGAAAGACAAGTGTGTCTTTCACCCACCTGGCAGTGCCCTACTGGCAGAAAAGGCCTGTGAGCCAAGTAGCCCTTTGTACGACTCCATACCCTTGACCCTTATATAGCCACTTCAAATCAGGAATGTGAAAATGATGAATGATCAGATAAGATGAAGTGGAAAATGCTCTCTTAAAGAAGTCGTTTTTTTGCACTTCTGTTTTTCTTCTCATTCACTGATTCGCTGAAGCTGAACAGCCAATCAGTGATTTCTGTCACCGACGGCGTCAGTCCCCGATTAAACATGCTGAGTTTTAATCCACACTCAGAGAGAGAGAGAGAGAGAGAGAGAGAGAGAGAGAGAGAGAGAGAGAGAATGATAAGAGAGAAAGGGATAGAGAGAGAGAGAGAGAGAGAGAGAGAGAGAGAGAGAGAGAGAGAGAGAGAGAGAGAGAGAGCTCCGGAGGGGAAGTAAGTAGGAAGAGTGCAATCTTCTTGAAGGCGGGAAGCCCATTGTGCCGGTCCCCATGAGGGTCTGCAGCCCCTCGCCACTATCGGTCCCACTATGCACCAGGTGTGTGTGTGGGGGGGGGGGGGGGGAGAGAGAAGGGGTTGTTTCCGAAAACTGTCAGAATTGCAGTCAATGGCCACTTCTCTTACTCTTCCACTTTCTCTCACTCTCTCCCATTCTTTTGCATCTTTCTGTCTCTGTCTTCCACTCTCTCTCTCTCTCTCTCTCTCTCTCTCTCTCTGCATGTGGGTAAGCAAGTGTTTGGTGAGCAAACAAAAGCTGAGCGTGGTTTCTAACACTCCACTTTTCTGATGTAATCAACTTAGTTACTGATTGTTTTGAGACAACTGACTCCTAACTAAAAGGGTTATTTTGGCTGTGGACTAGACTATAGCCCAAAGACAAAATAAGTGATGGTGGCAGACCATTCCATAGATAGGGCGCTCGTTAGGCGAACCCTCTCTCTCCTGCTGATTTTTTTAAACCTTTGGTAGTGAAAGAAGGCCAACTCCTGAAGACCAGAGGGGCCATGAAGGACTATAAGGAACGATAAGGTCCTTCAGGTAGGATGATGCTAATCCATGCAAGGCTTTAAAGGTAGACAGTAGCACCTTAAAATCCGATCTGTCAGTTATGCCGCTTTTCCACCGACAGTACCAGCTCAACTCGCCACGACTTAGCGTGGCACGACTCGGTTTGGTTCCAGGCACGTCGCGTTTCCATCTAAAAAAGTACCTCTTCAATGTGGGCGGGTCTTAGAAAAGAACCTCTCCAACATGGGCAGGTCGTCATTAGGTTTTAATCCCGGGAGACGGGATTCCCGGGAAATCTGAATCTGATCAATACTATTTCCTGATTCCCGGGAAAGGTTATGATGGGAAATGAAATAAAATAAAAAGCTGTCTATTGTTGTCATACGGTAACGTTGATGGAGGCGAAAATCGAGCTGAAGTCAACCTCTTCAGCAGCAGCTATGCTCACCACTATACCAACAACGCTGTTATTCAGAACTATATAAATGATACCGTACAGCATAAAGGTTTCAGCTGAGCGAGAGGTTTCCAATGAGCAAAACCACAATAACATTTATTTTCAAGAAAAAAGTTTGGATCGTCCCTTACCGCTATAACAGTCCAGTATCAATCGTCCAAGTCCTGAGATCTGATATAGAAGATCAATGCAATGGCCGGGAATCGAACCCGTGTCAACTGCTTGGGAAGCAGCTATGCTCGCCACTATACCACCAACGCTGAATTAGAGAAATATATAGATGATACCTTACAGCATAGAGGTTTCAGCTGAGAGAGAGTTTTCAGATGAGCGAAACTACCACAACTTTTCTTTTCATGAACAAAGTTTGGATTGTCCCTTACCACTATAAGAGTCCAGTGTCCATCGTCCAAGTCCTGAGATTTGTTAAAGTAGATCAATGCATTGGCCGGGAATCTAACCCGGGTCACCTGCTTGGGAAGCAGCTATACTCACCACTATACCACCAACGGTATGTTACAGCATAATATAAATGATACCTTACAGCATAGAGGTTTCAGCTGACCGAAACTACAATAACTATTCTTTTCATGAACAAAGTTTGGATTGTCCCTTCCATTGGCCGGGAATCGAACCCGGGTCAACTGCTTGGGAAGCAGCTATGCTCACCACTATACCACCAACGCTGTATAAAAGAATAATATAAATGATACCTTACAGCATAGAGGTTTCAGCTGAGAGAGAGGCATCAGCTGACCGAAACTACCACAACTTTTCTTTTCATGAACAAAGTTTGGATTGTCCCTTACCACTATAACAGTCCAGTGTCCATCGTCCAAGTCCTGAGATTCTTTAAAGAAGATCAATGCATTGGCCGTGAATCGAACCCGGGTCAACTGCTTGGGAAGCAGCTATGCTCACCACTATACCACCAACGCTGTGTATCAGAATAATATAAATGATACCTTACAGCATAGAGGTTTCAGCTGAGATAGAGGTTTCGACTGACCGAAACTACCACAACTTTTCTTTTCATGAACAAAGTTTGGATTGTCCCTTACCACTATAACAGTCCAGTGTCCATCGTCCAAGTCCTGAGATTTGTTAAAGAACATCAATGCATTGGCCGGGAATCGAACCCGGGTCAACTGCTTGGGAAGCAGCTATGCTCACCACTATACCACCAACGCTGTGTTTCAGAATAATATAAATGATACCTTACAGCATAGAGGTTTCAGCTGACCGAAACTACCAGAACTTTTCTAAATGATACCTTACAGCATAGAGGTTTCAGCTGAGAGAGAGGTTTCAGCTGACCGAAACTTCCACATCTTTTCTTTTCATGAACAAAGTTTGGATTGTCCCTTACCACTATAACAGTCCAGTGTCCATCGTCCAAGTCCTGAGATTCTTTAAAGAAGATCAATGCATTGGCCGGGAAACGAACCCGGGTCAACTGCTTGGGAAGCAGCTATGCTCACCACTATACCACCAACGCTGTATAACAGAATAATATAAATGATACCTTACAGCATAGACGTTTCAGCTGAGAGAGAGGTTTCAGCTGACCGAAACTACCACAACTTTTCTTTTCATGAACAAAGTTTGGATTGTCCCTTACCACTATAACAGTCCATCGTCCAAGTCCTGAGATTCTTTAATGAAGATCAATGCATTGGCCGGGAATCGAACCCGGGTCAACTGCTTGGGAAGCAGCTATGCTCACCACAATACCACCAACGCTGTATAACAGAAAAATCTAAATGATACCTTACAGCATAGAGGTTTCAGCTGAGAGAGAGGGATCAGCTGACCGAAACTACCACAACTTTTCTTTTCATGAACAAAGTTTGGATTGTCCCTTACCACTATAACAGTCCAGTGTCCATCGTCCGAGTCCAGAGATTTGTTAAAGAAGATCAATGCATTGGCCAGGAATCGAACCCGGGTCAACTGCTTGGGAAGCAGCTATGCTCACCACTATACCACCAACGCTGTATAACATAAAAATCTAAAGGATACCTTACAGCATAGAGGTTTCAGCTGACCGAAACTACGAAAACTTTTCTTTTCATGAACAAAGTTTGGATTGTCCCTTACCACTATAACAGTCCAGTGTCCATCGTCCAAGTCCTGAGATTCTTTAAAGAAGATCAATGCATTGGCCGGGAATCGAACCCGGGTCAACTACTTGGGAAGCAGCTATGCTCACCACTATACCACCAACGCTGTGTATCAGAGTAATAGAAATGATACCTTACAGCATAGAGGTTTCAGCTGAGAGAGAGCTTTCAGCTGACCGAAACTTCCACATCTTTTCTTTTCATGAACAAAGTTTGGATTGTCCCTTACCACTATAACAGTCCAGTGTCCATCGTCCAAGTCCTGAGATTCTTTAAAGAAGATCAATGTATTGGCCGGGAATCGAACCCGGGTC
This sequence comes from Micromesistius poutassou, assembly GCF_964030765.1. NCBI lineage: Eukaryota > Metazoa > Chordata > Actinopteri > Gadiformes > Gadidae > Micromesistius > Micromesistius poutassou. Next base: position 1,384,498 of record NC_140294.1, read on the forward strand.
AACTGCTTGGGAAGCGGCTATGCTCACCACTATACCACCAACGCTGTATAACAGAAAAATCTAAATGATACCTTACAGCATAGAGGTTTCAGCTGACCGAAACTACAAGAAATTTTCTTTTCATGAACAAAGTTTGGATTGTCCCTTACCACTATAACAGTCCAGTGTCCATCGTCCAAGTCCTAAGATTTGTTAAAGAAGATCAATGCATTGGCCGGGAATCGAACCCGGGTCAACTGCTTGGGAAGCAGCTATGCTCACCACTATACCACCAACTCTGTATTAGAGAACAATATAAATGATACCTTACAGCATAGACGTTTCAGCTGAGAGAGAGGTTTCAGCTGACCGAAACTTCCACAACTTTTCATTTCATGAACAAAGTTTGGATTGTCCCTTACCACTATAACAGTCCAGTGTCCATCGTCCAAGTCCTGAGATTTGTTAAAGAACATCAATGCATTGGCCGGGAATCGAACCCGTGTCAACTGCTTGGGAAGCAGCTATGCTCACCACTATACCACCAACGCTGTGTTTCATAATAATATAAATGATACCTTATAGCATAGAGGTTTCAGCTGACCGAAACTACCAGAACTTTTCTAAATGATACCTTACAGCATAGAGGTTTCAGCTGAGAGAGAGGTTTCAGCTGACCGAAACTTCCACAACTTTTCTTTTCATGAACAAAGTTTGGATTGTCCATTACCACTATAACAGTCCAGTGTCCATCGTCCGAGTCCAGAGATTTGTTAAAGAAGATTAATGCATTGGCCGGGAATCGAACCCGGGTCAACTGCTTGGGAAGCAGCTATGCTCACCACTATACCACCAACGCTGTATAACATAAAAATCTAAAGGATACCTTACAGCATAGAGGTTTCAGCTGACCGAAACTACGACGACTTTTCTTTTCATGAACAAAGTTTGGATTGTCCCTTACCACTATAACAGTCCAGTGTCCATCGTCCAAGTCCTGAGATTCTTTAAAGAAGATCAATGCATTGGCCGGGAATCGAACCCGGGTCAACTACTTGGGAAGCAGCTATGCTCACCACTATACCACCAACGCTGTGTATCAGAGTAATAGAAATGATACCTTACAGCATAGAGGTTTCAGCTGAGAGAGAGGTTTCAGCTGACCGAAACTTCCACATCTTTTCTTTTCATGAACAAAGTTTGGATTGTCCCTTACCACTATAACAGTCCAGTGTCCATCGTCCAAGTCCTGAGATTCTTTAAAGAAGATCAATGCATTGGCCGGGAATCGAACCCGGGTCAACTGCTTGGGAAGCAGCTATGCTCACCACTATACCACCAACGCTGTACAACAGAAAAATCTAAATGATACCTTACAGCATAGAGGTTTCAGCTGACCGAAACTACAAGAAATTTTCTTTTCATGAACAAAGTTTGGATTGTCCCTTACCACTATAACAGTCCAGTGTCCATCGTCCAAGTCCTAAGATTTGTTAAAGAAGATCAATGCATTGACCGGGAAGCGAACCCGGGTCAACTGCTTGGGAAGCAGCTATGCTCACCACTATACCACCAACGCTGTGTTTCAGAATAATATAAATGATACCTTACAGCATAGAGGTTTCAGCTGACCGAAACTACCAGAACTTTTCTAAATAATACCTTACAGCATAGAGGTTTCAGCTGAGAGAGAGGTTTCAGCTGACCGAAACTTCCACATCTTTTCTTTTCATGAACAAAGTTTGGATTGTCCCTTACCACTATAACAGTCCAGTGTCCATCGTCCAAGTCCTGAGATTCTTTAAAGAAGATCAATGCATTGGCCGGGAATCGAACCCGGGTCAACTGCTTGGGAAGCAGCTATGCTCACCACAATACCACCAACGCTGTGTATTGGAATAATATAAATGATACCTTACAGCATAGATGTTTCAGCTGAGAGAGAGGTTTCAGCTGACCGAAACTACCACAACTTTTCTTTTCATGAACAAAGTTTGGATTGTCCCTTACCACTATAACAGTCCAGTGTCCATCGTCCAAGTCCAGAGATTTGTTAAAGAAGATCAATGCATTGGCCGGGAATCGAACCCGGGTCAACTGCTTGGGAAGCAGCTATGCTCACCACTATACCACCAACACTGTATAACATAAAAATCTAAAGGATACCTTACAGCATAGAGGTTTCAACTGACCGAAATTACGACAACTTTTCTTTTCATGAACAAAGTTTGGATTGTCCCTTACCACTATAACAGTCCAGTGTCCATCGTCCAAGTCCTGAGATTCTTTAAAGAAGATCAATGCATTGGCCGGGAATCGAACCCGGGTCAACTGCTTGGGAAGCAGCTATGCTCACCACTATACCACCAACGCTGTGTATCAGAGTAATATAAATGATACGTTACAGCATAGAGGTCTCAGCTGAGAGAGAGGTTTCAGCTGACCGAAACTTCCACATCTTTTCTTTTCATGAACAAAGTTTGGATTGTCCCTTACCACTATAACAGTCCAGTGTCCATCGTCCAAGTCCTGAGATTTGTTAAAGAAGATCAATGCATTGGCCGGGAATCGAACCCGGGTCAACTGCTTGGGAAGCAGCTATGCTCACCACTATACCACCAACGCTGTATAACATAAAAATCTAAAGGATACCTTACAGCATAGAGGTTTCAGCTGACCGAAACTACCATAACTTTTCTTTTCATGAACAAAGTTTGGATTGTCCCTTACCACTATAACAGTCCAGTGTCCATCGTCCAAGTCCTGAGATTTGTTAAAGAACATCAATGCATTGGCCGGGAATCGAACCCGTGTCAACTGCTTGGGAAGCAGCTATGCTCACCACTATACCACCAACGCTGTGTTTCATAATAATATAAATGATACCTTATAGCATAGAGGTTTCAGCTGACCGAAACTACCAGAACTTTTCTAAATGATACCTTACAGCATAGAGGTTTCAGCTGAGAGAGAGGTTTCAGCTGACCGAAACTTCCACAACTTTTCTTTTCATGAACAAAGTTTGGATTGTCCATTACCACTATAACAGTCCAGTGTCCATCGTCCGAGTCCAGAGATTTGTTAAAGAAGATTAATGCATTGGCCGGGAATCGAACCCGGGTCAACTGCTTGGGAAGCAGCTATGCTCACCACTATACCACCAACGCTGTATAACATAAAAATCTAAAGGATACCTTACAGCATAGAGGTTTCAGCTGACCGAAACTACGACGACTTTTCTTTTCATGAACAAAGTTTGGATTGTCCCTTACCACTATAACAGTCCAGTGTCCATCGTCCAAGTCCTGAGATTCTTTAAAGAAGATCAATGCATTGGCCGGGAATCGAACCCGGGTCAACTACTTGGGAAGCAGCTATGCTCACCACTATACCACCAACGCTGTGTATCAGAGTAATAGAAATGATACCTTACAGCATAGAGGTTTCAGCTGAGAGAGAGGTTTCAGCTGACCGAAACTTCCACATCTTTTCTTTTCATGAACAAAGTTTGGATTGTCCCTTACCACTATAACAGTCCAGTGTCCATCGTCCAAGTCCTGAGATTCTTTAAAGAAGATCAATGCATTGGCCGGGAATCGAACCCGGGTCAACTGCTTGGGAAGCAGCTATGCTCACCACTATACCACCAACGCTGTACAACAGAAAAATCTAAATGATACCTTACAGCATAGAGGTTTCAGCTGACCGAAACTACAAGAAATTTTCTTTTCATGAACAAAGTTTGGATTGTCCCTTACCACTATAACAGTCCAGTGTCCATCGTCCAAGTCCTAAGATTTGTTAAAGAAGATCAATGCATTGACCGGGAAGCGAACCCGGGTCAACTGCTTGGGAAGCAGCTATGCTCACCACTATACCACCAACGCTGTGTTTCAGAATAATATAAATGATACCTTACAGCATAGAGGTTTCAGCTGACCGAAACTACCAGAACTTTTCTAAATAATACCTTACAGCATAGAGGTTTCAGCTGAGAGAGAGGTTTCAGCTGACCGAAACTTCCACATCTTTTCTTTTCATGAACAAAGTTTGGATTGTCCCTTACCACTATAACAGTCCAGTGTCCATCGTCCAAGTCCTGAGATTCTTTAAAGAAGATCAATGCATTGGCCGGGAATCGAACCCGGGTCAACTGCTTGGGAAGCAGCTATGCTCACCACAATACCACCAACGCTGTGTATTGGAATAATATAAATGATACCTTACAGCATAGATGTTTCAGCTGAGAGAGAGGTTTCAGCTGACCGAAACTACCACAACTTTTCTTTTCATGAACAAAGTTTGGATTGTCCCTTACCACTATAACAGTCCAGTGTCCATCGTCCAAGTCCAGAGATTTGTTAAAGAAGATCAATGCATTGGCCGGGAATCGAACCCGGGTCAACTGCTTGGGAAGCAGCTATGCTCACCACTATACCACCAACACTGTATAACATAAAAATCTAAAGGATACCTTACAGCATAGAGGTTTCAACTGACCGAAATTACGACAACTTTTCTTTTCATGAACAAAGTTTGGATTGTCCCTTACCACTATAACAGTCCAGTGTCCATCGTCCAAGTCCTGAGATTCTTTAAAGAAGATCAATGCATTGGCCGGGAATCGAACCCGGGTCAACTGCTTGGGAAGCAGCTATGCTCACCACTATACCACCAACGCTGTGTATCAGAGTAATATAAATGATACGTTACAGCATAGAGGTCTCAGCTGAGAGAGAGGTTTCAGCTGACCGAAACTTCCACATCTTTTCTTTTCATGAACAAAGTTTGGATTGTCCCTTACCACTATAACAGTCCAGTGTCCATCGTCCAAGTCCTGAGATTTGTTAAAGAAGATCAATGCATTGGCCGGGAATCGAACCCGGGTCAACTGCTTGGGAAGCAGCTATGCTCACCACTATACCACCAACGCTGTATAACATAAAAATCTAAAGGATACCTTACAGCATAGAGGTTTCAGCTGACCGAAACTACCATAACTTTTCTTTTCATGAACAAAGTTTGGATTGTCCCTTACCACTATAACAGTCCAGTGTCCATCGTCCAAGTCCTGAGATTTGTTAAAGAACATCAATGCATTGGCCGGGAATCGAACCCGTGTCAACTGCTTGGGAAGCAGCTATGCTCACCACTATACCACCAACGCTGTGTTTCATAATAATATAAATGATACCTTATAGCATAGAGGATTCAGCTGACCGAAACTACCAGAACTTTTCTAAATGATACTTTACAGCATAGAGGTTTCAGCTGAGAGAGAGGTTTCAGCTGACCGAAACTTCCACAACTTTTCTTTTCATGAACAAAGTTTGGATTGTCCCTTACCACTATAACAGTCCAGTGTCCATCGTCCAAGTCCTGAGATTCTTTAAAGAAGATCAATGCATTGGCCGGGAATCGAACCCGGGTCAACTGCTTGGGAAGCAGCTATGCTCACCACAATACCACCAACGCTGTGTATTGGAATAATATAAATGATACCTTACAGCATAGATGTTTCAGCTGAGAGAGAGGTTTCAGCTGACCGAAACTACCACAACTTTTCTTTTCATGAACAAAGTTTGGATTGTCCCTTACCACTATAACAGTCCAGTGTCCATCGTCCAAGTCCTGAGATTCTTTAAAGAAGATCAATGCATTGGCCGGGAAACGAACCCGGGTCAACTGCTTGGGAAGCAGCTATGCTCACCACTATACCACCAACGCTGTACAACAGAAAAATCTAAATGATACCTTACAGCATAGAGGTTTCAGCTGACCGAAACTACAAGAAATTTTCTTTTCATGAACAAAGTTTGGATTGTCCCTTACCACTATAACAGTCCAGTGTCCATCGTCCAAGTCCTAAGATTTGTTAAAGAAGATCAATGCATTGACCGGGAAGCGAACCCGGGTCAACTGCTTGGGAAGCAGCTATGCTCACCACTATACCACCAACGCTGTGTTTCAGAATAATATAAATGATACCTTACAGCATAGAGGTTTCAGCTGACCGAAACTACCAGAACTTTTCTAAATAATACCTTACAGCATAGAGGTTTCAGCTGAGAGAGAGGTTTCAGCTGACCGAAACTTCCACATCTTTTCTTTTCATGAACAAAGTTTGGATTGTCCCTTACCACTATAACAGTCCAGTGTCCATCGTCCAAGTCCTGAGATTCTTTAAAGAAGATCAATGCATTGGCCGGGAATCGAACCCGGGTCAACTGCTTGGGAAGCAGCTATGCTCACCACAATACCACCAACGCTGTGTATTGGAATAATATAAATGATACCTTACAGCATAGATGTTTCAGCTGAGAGAGAGGTTTCAGCTGACCGAAACTACCACAACTTTTCTTTTCATGAACAAAGTTTGGATTGTCCCTTACCACTATAACAGTCCAGTGTCCATCGTCCAAGTCCAGAGATTTGTTAAAGAAGATCAATGCATTGGCCGGGAATCGAACCCGGGTCAACTGCTTGGGAAGCAGCTATGCTCACCACTATACCACCAACACTGTATAACATAAAAATCTAAAGGATACCTTACAGCATAGAGGTTTCAACTGACCGAAATTACGACAACTTTTCTTTTCATGAACAAAGTTTGGATTGTCCCTTACCACTATAACAGTCCAGTGTCCATCGTCCAAGTCCTGAGATTCTTTAAAGAAGATCAATGCATTGGCCGGGAATCGAACCCGGGTCAACTGCTTGGGAAGCAGCTATGCTCACCACTATACCACCAACGCTGTGTATCAGAGTAATATAAATGATACGTTACAGCATAGAGGTCTCAGCTGAGAGAGAGGTTTCAGCTGACCGAAACTTCCACATCTTTTCTTTTCATGAACAAAGTTTGGATTGTCCCTTACCACTATAACAGTCCAGTGTCCATCGTCCAAGTCCTGAGATTTGTTAAAGAAGATCAATGCATTGGCCGGGAATCGAACCCGGGTCAACTGCTTGGGAAGCAGCTATGCTCACCACTATACCACCAACGCTGTATAACATAAAAATCTAAAGGATACCTTACAGCATAGAGGTTTCAGCTGACCGAAACTACCATAACTTTTCTTTTCATGAACAAAGTTTGGATTGTCCCTTACCACTATAACAGTCCAGTGTCCATCGTCCAAGTCCTGAGATTTGTTAAAGAACATCAATGCATTGGCCGGGAATCGAACCCGTGTCAACTGCTTGGGAAGCAGCTATGCTCACCACTATACCACCAACGCTGTGTTTCATAATAATATAAATGATACCTTATAGCATAGAGGATTCAGCTGACCGAAACTACCAGAACTTTTCTAAATGATACTTTACAGCATAGAGGTTTCAGCTGAGAGAGAGGTTTCAGCTGACCGAAACTTCCACAACTTTTCTTTTCATGAACAAAGTTTGGATTGTCCCTTACCACTATAACAGTCCAGTGTCCATCGTCCAAGTCCTGAGATTCTTTAAAGAAGATCAATGCATTGGCCGGGAATCGAACCCGGGTCAACTGCTTGGGAAGCAGCTATGCTCACCACAATACCACCAACGCTGTGTATTGGAATAATATAAATGATACCTTACAGCATAGATGTTTCAGCTGAGAGAGAGGTTTCAGCTGACCGAAACTACCACAACTTTTCTTTTCATGAACAAAGTTTGGATTGTCCCTTACCACTATAACAGTCCAGTGTCCATCGTCCAAGTCCAGAGATTTGTTAAAGAAGATCAATGCATTGGCCGAGAATCGAACACGGGTTAACTGCTTGGGAAGCAGCTATGCTCACCACTATACCACCAACACTGTATAACATAAAAATCTAAAGGATACCTTACAGCATAGAGGTTTCAACTGACCGAAATTACGACAACTTTTCTTTTCATGAACAAAGTTTGGATTGTCCCTTACCACTATAACAGTCCAGTGTCCATCGTCCAAGTCCTGAGATTCTTTAAAGAAGATCAATGCATTGGCCGGGAATCGAACCCGGGTCAACTGCTTGGGAAGCAGCTATGCTCACCACTATACCACCAACGCTGTGTATCAGAGTAATATAAATGATACGTTACAGCATAGAGGTCTCAGCTGAGAGAGAGGTTTCAGCTGACCGAAACTTCCACATCTTTTCTTTTCATGAACAAAGTTTGGATTGTCCCTTACCACTATAACAGTCCAGTGTCCATCGTCCAAGTCCTGAGATTTGTTAAAGAAGATCAATGCATTGGCCGGGAATCGAACCCGGGTCAACTGCTTGGGAAGCAGCTATGCTCACCACTATACCACCAACGCTGTATAACATAAAAATCTAAAGGATACCTTACAGCATAGAGGTTTCAGCTGACCGAAACTACCATAACTTTTCTTTTCATGAACAAAGTTTGGATTGTCCCTTACCACTATAACAGTCCAGTGTCCATCGTCCAAGTCCTGAGATTTGTTAAAGAACATCAATGCATTGGCCGGGATTCGAACCCGTGTCAACTGCTTGGGAAGCAGCTATGCTCACCACTATACCACCAACGCTGTGTTTCATAATAATATAAATGATACCTTATAGCATAGAGGTTTCAGCTGACCGAAACTACCAGAACTTTTCTAAATGATACCTTACAGCATAGAGGTTTCAGCTGAGAGAGAGGTTTCAGCTGACCGAAACTTCCACAACTTTTCTTTTCATGAACAAAGTTTGGATTGTCCATTACCACTATAACAGTCCAGTGTCCATCGTCCGAGTCCAGAGATTTGTTAAAGAAGATTAATGCATTGGCCGGGAATCGAACCCGGGTCAACTGCTTGGGAAGCAGCTATGCTCACCACTATACCACCAACGCTGTATAACATAAAAATCTAAAGGATACCTTACAGCATAGAGGTTTCAGCTGACCGAAACTACGACAACTTTTCTTTTCATGAACAAAGTTTGGATTGTCCCTTACCACTATAACAGTCCAGTGTCCATCGTCCAAGTCCTGAGATTCTTTAAAGAAGATCAATGCATTGGCCGGGAATCGAACCCGGGTCAACTACTTGGGAAGCAGCTATGCTCACCACTATACCACCAACGCTGTGTATCAGAGTAATAGAAATGATACCTTACAGCATAGAGGTTTCAGCTGAGAGAGAGGTTTCAGCTGACCGAAACTTCCACATCTTTTCTTTTCATGAACAAAGTTTGGATTGTCCCTTACCACTATAACAGTCCAGTGTCCATCGTCCAAGTCCTGAGATTCTTTAAAGAAGATCAATGCATTGGCCGGGAATCGAACCCGGGTCAACTGCTTGGGAAGCAGCTATGCTCACCACTATACCACCAACGCTGTATAACAGAAAAATCTAAATGATACCTTACAGCATAGAGGTTTCAGCTGACCGAAACTACAAGAAATTTTCTTTTCATGAACAAAGTTTGGATTGTCCCTTACCACTATAACAGTCCAGTGTCCATCGTCCAAGTCCTAAGATTTGTTAAAGAAGATCAATGCATTGACCGGGAAGCGAACCCGGGTCAACTGCTTGGGAAGCAGCTATGCTCACCACTATACCACCAACGCTGTATTAGAGAACAATATAAATGATACCTTACAGCATAGACGTTTCAGCTGAGAGAGAGGTTTCAGCTGACCGAAACTTCCACAACTTTTCATTTCATGAACAAAGTTTGGATTGTTCCTTACCACTATAACAGTCCAGTGTCCATCGTCCAAGTCCTGAGATTTGTTAAAGAACATCAATGCATTGGCCGGGAATCGAACCCGTGTCAACTGCTTGGGAAGCAGCTATGCTCACCACTATACCACCAACGCTGTGTTTCAGAATAATATAAATGATACCTTACAGCATAGAGGTTTCAGCTGACTGAAACTACCAGAACTTTTCTAAATAATACCTTACAGCATAGAGGTTTCAGCTGAGAGAGAGGTTTCAGCTGACCGAAACTTCCACATCTTTTCTTTTCATGAACAAAGTTTGGATTGTCCCTTACCACTATAACAGTCCAGTGTCCATCGTCCAAGTCCTGAGATTCTTTAAAGAAGATCAATGCATTGGCCGGGAATCGAACCCGGGTCAACTGCTTGGGAAGCAGCTATGCTCACCACAATACCACCAACGCTGTGTATTGGAATAATATAAATGATACCTTACAGCATAGATGTTTCAGCTGAGAGAGAGGTTTCAGCTGACCGAAACTACCACAACTTTTCTTTTCATGAACAAAGTTTGGATTGTCCCTTACCACTATAACAGTCCAGTGTCCATCGTCCAAGTCCAGAGATTTGTTAAAGAAGATCAATGCATTGGCCGGGAATCGAACCCGGGTCAACTGCTTGGGAAGCAGCTATGCTCACCACTATACCACCAACACTGTATAACATAAAAATCTAAAGGATACCTTACAGCATAGAGGTTTCAACTGACCGAAATTACGACAACTTTTCTTTTCATGAACAAAGTTTGGATTGTCCCTTACCACTATAACAGTCCAGTGTCCATCGTCCAAGTCCTGAGATTCTTTAAAGAAGATCAATGCATTGGCCGGGAATCGAACCCGGGTCAACTGCTTGGGAAGCAGCTATGCTCACCACTATACCACCAACGCTGTATAACAGAAAAATCTAAATGATACCTTACAGCATAGAGGTTTCAGCTGACCGAAACTACAACAACTTTTCTTTTCATGAACAAAGTTTGGATTGTCCCTTACCACTATAACAGTCCAGTGTCCATCGTCCAAGTCCTGAGATTTGTTAAAGAAGATCAATGCATTGACCGGGAATCGAACCCGGGTCAACTGCTTGGGAAGCAGCTATGCTCACCACTATACCACCAACGCTGTGTATCAGAATAATATAAATGATACCTTACAGCATAGACGTTTCAGCTGAGAGAGAAGTTTCAGCTGACCGAAACTTCCACATCTTTTCTTTTCATGAACAAAGTTTGGATTGTCCCTTACCACTATAACAGTCCAGTGTCCATAGTCCAAGTCCTGAGAATCTCTAATGAAGATCAATGCATTGGCCGGGAATCGAACCCGGGTCAACTGCTTGGGAAGCAGCTATGCTCACCACTATACCACCAACGCTGTATAACATAAAAATCTAAAGGATACCTTACAGCATAGAGGTTTCAGCTGACCGAAACTACAACAACTTTTCTTTTCATGAACAAAGTTTGGATTGTCCCTTACCACTATAACAGTCCAGTGTCCATCGTCCAAGTCCTGAGATTTGTTAAAGAAGATCAATGCATTGACCGGGAATCGAACCCGGGTCAACTGCTTGGGAAGCAGCTATGCTCACCACTATACCACCAACGCTGTGTATCAGAATAATATAAATGATACCTTACAGCATAGACGTTTCAGCTGAGAGAGAAGTTTCAGCTGACCGAAACTTCCACATCTTTTCTTTTCATGAACAAAGTTTGGATTGTCCCTTACCACTATAACAGTCCAGTGTCCATAGTCCAAGTCCTGAGAATCTCTAATGAAGATCAATGCATTGGCCGGGAATCGAACCCGGGTCAACTGCTTGGGAAGCAGCTATGCTCACCACTATACCACCAACGCTGTATAACAGATTAATATAAATGATACCTTACAGCATAGAGGTTTCAGCTGACCGAAACTTCCACATCTTTTCTTTTCATGAACAAAGTTTGGATTGTCCCTTACCACTATAACAGTCCAGTGTCCATCATCCAAGTCCTGAGATTCTTTAAAGAAGATCAATGCATTGACCGGGAATCGAACCCGGGTCAACTGCTTGGGAAGCAGCTATGTTCACCACTATACCACCAACGCTGTGTATCGGAATAATATAAATGATACCTTACAGCATAGAAGTTTCAGCTGAGAGAGAGGTTTCAGCTGACCGAAACTACCACAACTTTACTTTTCATGAACAAAGTTTGGATTGCCCCTTACCACTATAACAGTCCAGTGTCCATCGTCCAAGTCCTGAGATTCTTTAAAGAAGATCAATGCATTGGCCGGGAATCGAACCCGGGTCAACTGCTTGGGAAGCAGCTATGCTCACCACTATACCACCAACGCTGTTTAACCGAATAATATAAATGATACCTTACAGCATAGACGTTTCAGCTGAGAGAGAGGTTTCAGCTGACCGAAACTACCACAACTTTTCTTTTCATGAACAAAGTTTGGATTGTCCCTTACCACTATAACAGTCCATCGTCCAAGTCCTGAGATTCTTTAATGAAGATCAATGCATTGGCCGGGAAACGAACCCGGGTCAACTGCTTGGGAAGCAGCTATGCTCACCACAATACCACCAACGCTGTGTATTGGAATAATATAAATGATACCTTACAGCATAGATGTTTCAGCTGAGAGAGAGGTTTCAGCTGACCGAAACTACCACAACTTTTCTTTTCATGAACAAAGTTTGGATTGTCCCTTACCACTATAACAGTCCAGTGTCCATCGTCCAAGTCCTGAGATTCTTTAAAGAAGATCAATGCATTGGCCGGGAATCGAACCCGGGTCAACTGCTTGGGAAGCAGCTATGCTCACCACTATACCACCAACGCTGTGTAACAGAGTAATATAAATGATACCTTACAGCATAGAGGTTTCAGCTGAGAGAGAGGTTTCAGCTGACCGAAACTTCCACATCTTTTCTTTTCATGAACAAAGTTTGGATTGTCCCTTACCACTATAACAGTCCAGTGTCCATCGTCCAAGTCCTGAGATTCTTTAAAGAAGATCAATGCATTGGCCGGGAATCGAACCCGGGTCAACTGCTTGGGAAGCAGCTATGCTCACCACTATACCACCAACGCTGTTTAACAGAATAATATAAATGATACCTTACAGCATAGACGTTTCAGCTGAGAGAGAGGTTTCAGCTGACCGAAACTACCACAACTTTTCTTTTCATGAACAAAGTTTGGATTGTCCCTTACCACTATAACAGTCCATCGTCCAAGTCCTGAGATTCTTTAATGAAGATCAATGCATTGGGCGGGAAACGAACCCGGGTCAACTGCTTGGGAAGCAGCTATGCTCACCACAATACCACCAACGCTGTGTATTGGAATAATATAAATGATACCTTACAGCATAGATGTTTCAGCTGAGAGAGAGGTTTCAGCTGACCGAAACTACCACAACTTTTCTTTTCATGAACAAAGTTTGGATTGTCCCTTACCACTATAACAGTCCAGTGTCCATCGTCCAAGTCCAGAGATTTGTTAAAGAAGATCAATGCACTGGCCGGGAATCGAACCCGGGTCAACTGCTTGGGAAGCAGCTATGCTCACCACTATACCACCAACGCTGTATAACATAAAAATCTAAAGGATACCTTACAGCATAGAGGTTTCAGCTGACCGAAACTACGACAACTTTTCTTTTCATGAACAAAGTTTGGATTGTCCCTTACCACTATAACAGTCCAGTGTCCATCGTCCAAGTCCTGAGATTCTTTAAAGAAGATCAATGCATTGGCCGGGAATCGGACCCGGGTCAACTGCTTGGGAAGCAGCTATGCTCACCACTATACCACCAACGCTGTGTAACAGAGTAATATAAATGATACCTTACAGCATAGAGGTTTCAGCTGAGAGAGAGGTTTAAGCTGACCGAAACTTCCACATCTTTTCTTTTCATGAACAAAGTTTGGATTGTCCCTTACCACTATAACAGTCCAGTGTCCATCGTCCAAGTCCTGAGATTTGTTAAAGAACATCAATGCATTGGCCGGGAATCGAACCCGGGTCAACTGCTTGGGAAGCAGCTATGCTCACCACTATACCACCAACGCTGTATAGTAGGAAAATATAAATGATACCTTACAGCATAGAGGTTTCAGCTGAGAGAGAGGTATCAGCCGACCGAAACTACCACAACTTTTCTTTTCATGAACAAAGTTTGGATTGTCTCTTACCACTATAACAGTCCAGTGTCCATCGTCCAAGTCCTGAGATTTGTTAAAGATGATCAATGCATTGGCCGGGAATCGAACCCGGGTCAACTGCTTGGGAAGCAGCTATGCTCACCACTATACCACCAACGCTGTATAACATAAAAATCTAAAGGATACCTTACAGCATAGAGGTTTCAGCTGACCGAAACTACGACAACTTTTCTTTTCATGAACAAAGTTTGGATTGTCCCTTACCACTATAACAGTCCAGTGTCCATCGTCCAAGTCCTGAGATTCTTTAAAGAAGATCAACGCATTGGCCGGGAATCGAACCCGGGTCAACTGCTTGGGAAGCAGCTATGCTCACCACTATACCACCAACGCTGTGTAACAGAGTAATATAAATGATACCTTACAGCATAGAGGTTTCAGCTGAGAGAGAGGTTTAAGCTGACCGAAACTTCCACATCTTTTCTTTTCATGAACAAAGTTTGGATTGTCCCTTACCACTATAACAGTCCAGTGTCCATCGTCCAAGTCCTGAGATTTGTTAAAGAACATCAATGCATTGGCCGGGAATCAAACCCGGGTCAACTGCTTGGGAAGCAGCTATGCTCACCACTATACCACCAACGCTGTATAGTAGGAAAATATAAATGATACCTTACAGCATAGAGGTTTCAGCTGAGAGAGAGGTATCAGCCGACCGAAACTACCACAACTTTTCTTTTCATGAACAAAGTTTGGATTGTCTCTTACCACTATAACAGTCCAGTGTCCATCGTCCAAGTCCTGAGATTTGTTAAAGATGATCAATGCATTGGACGGGAATCGAACCCGGGTCAACTGCTTGGGAAACAGCTATGCTCACCACTATACCACCAACGCTGTATAGTAGGAAAATATAAATGATACCTTACAGCATAGAGGTTTCAGCTGAGAGAGAGGTATCAGCCGACCGAAACTACCACAACTTTTCTTTTCATGAACAAAGTTTGGATTGTCCCTTACCACTATAACAGTCCAGTGTCCATCGTCCAAGTCCTGAGATTTGTTAAAGAACATCAATGCATTGGCCGGGAATCGAACCCGGGTCAAGTGCTTGGGAAGTAGCTATGCTCACCACTATACCACCAACGCTGTGTTTCAGAATAATATAAATGATACCTTACAGCATAGAGGTTTCAGCTGACCGAAACTACCAGAACTTTTCTAAATGATACCTTACAGCATAGAGGTTTCAGCTGAGAGAGAGGTTTCAGCTGACCGAAACTTCCACATCTTTTCTTGAACAAAGTTTGGATTGTCCCTTACCACTATAACAGTCCAGTGTCCATCGTCCAAGTCCTGAGATTCTTTAAAGAAGATCAATGCATTGGCCGGGAATCGAACCCGGGTCAACTACTTGGGAAGCAGCTATGCTCACCACTATACCACCAACGCTGTTTAATAGAATAATATAAATGATACCTTACAGCATAGACGTTTCAGCTGAGAGAGAGGTTTCAGCTGACCGAAACTACCACAACTTTTCTTTTCATGAACAAAGTTTGGATTGTCCCTTACCACTATAACAGTCCATCGTCCAAGTCCTGAGATTCTTTAATGAAGATCAATGCATTGGCCGGGAAACGAACCCGGGTCAACTGCTTGGGAAGCAGCTATGCTCACCACAATACCACCAACGCTGTGTATTGGAATAATATAAATGATACCTTACAGCATAGATGTTTCAGCTGAGAGAGAGGTTTCAGCTGACCGAAACTACCACAACTTGTCTTTTCATGAACAAAGTTTGGATTGTCCCTTACCACTATAACAGTCCAGTGTCCATCGTCCAAGTCCAGAGATTTGTTAAAGAAGATCAATGCATTGGCTGGGAATCGAACCCGGGTCAACTGCTTGGGAAGCAGCTATGCTCACCACTATACCACCAACGCTGTATAACATAAAAATCTAAAGGATACCTTACAGCATAGAGGTTTCAGCTGACCGAAACTACGACAACGTTTCTTTTCATGAACAAAGTTTGGATTGTCCCTTACCACTATAACAGTCCAGTGTCCATCGTCCAAGTCCTGAGATTCTTTAAAGAAGATCAATGCATTGGCCGGGAATCGAACCCGGGTCAACTGCTTGGGAAGCAGCTATGCTCACCACTATACCACCAACGCTGTGTAACAGAGTAATATAAATGATACCTTACAGCATAGAGGTTTCAGCTGAGAGAGAGGTTTCTGCTGACCGAAACTTCCACATCTTTTCTTTTCATGAACAAAGTTTGGATTGTCCCTTACCACTATAACAGTCCAGTGTCCATCGTCCAAGTCCTGAGATTCTTTAAAGAAGATCAATGCATTGGCAGGGAATCGAACCCGGGTCAACTGCTTGGGAAGCAGCTATGCTCACCACTATACCACCAACGCTGTTTAACAGAATAATATAAATGATACCTTACAGCATAGACGTTTCAGCTGAGAGAGAGGTTTCAGCTGACCGAAACTACCACAACTTTTCTTTTCATGAACAAAGTTTGGATTGTCCCTTACCACTATAACAGTCCATCGTCCAAGTCCTGAGATTCTTTAAAGAAGATCAATGCATTGGCCGGGAAACGAACCCGGGTCAACTGCTTGGGAAGCAGCTATGCTCACCACAATACCACCAACGCTGTGTATTTGAATAATATAAATGATACCTTACAGCATAGATGTTTCAGCTGAGAGAGAGGTTTCAGCTGACCGAAACTACCACAACTTTTCTTTTCATGAACAAAGTTTGGATTGTCCCTTACCACTATAACAGTCCAGTGTCCATCGTCCAAGTCCAGAGATTTGTTAAAGAAGATCAATGCATTGGCCGGGAATCGAACCCAGGTCAACTGCTTAGGAAGCAGCTATGCTCACCACTATACCACCAACGCTGTATAACATAAAAATCTGAAGGATACCTTACAGCATAGAGGTTTCAGCTGACCGAAACTACGACAACTTTTCTGTTCATGAACAAAGTTTGGATTGTCCCTTACCACTATAACAGTCCAGTGTCCATCGTCCAAGTCCTGAGATTCTTTAAAGAAGATCAATGCATTGTCCGGGAATCGAACCCGGGTCAACTGCTTGGGAAGCAGCTATGCTCACCACTATACCACCAACGCTGTGTAACAGAGTAATATAAATGATACCTTACAGCATAGAGGTTTCAGCTGAGAGAGAGGTTTAAGCTGACCGAAACTTCCACATCTTTTCTTTTCATGAACAAAGTTTGGATTGTCCCGTACCACTATAACAGTCCAGTGTCCATCGTCCAAGTCCTGAGATTTGTTAAAGAACATCAATGCATTGGCCGGGAATCGAACCCGGGTCAACTGCTTGGGAAGCAGCTATGCTCACCACTATACCACCAACGCTGTATAGTAGGAAAATATAAATGATACCTTACAGCATAGAGGTTTCAGCTGAGAGAGAGGTATCAGCCGACCGAAACTACCACAACTTTTCTTTTCATGAACAAAGTTTGGATTGTCTCTTACCACTATAACAGTCCAGTGTCCATCGTCCAAGTCCTGAGATTTGTTAAAGATGATCAATGCATTGGCCGGGAATCGAACCCGGGTCAACTGCTTGGGAAGCAGCTATGCTCACCACTATACCACCAACGCTGTATAACATAAAAATCTAAAGGATACCTTACAGCATAGAGGTTTCAGCTGACCGAAACTACGACAACTTTTCTTTTCATGAACAAAGTTTGGATTGTCCCTTACCACTATAACAGTCCAGTGTCCATCGTCCAAGTCCTGAGATTCTTTAAAGAAGATCAATGCATTGGCCGGGAATCGAACCCGGGTCAACTGCTTGGGAAGCAGCTATGCTCACCACTATACCACCAACGCTGTGTAACAGAGTAATATAAATGATACCTTACAGCATAGAGGTTTCAGCTGAGAGAGAGGTTTAAGCTGACCGAAACTTCCACATCTTTTCTTTTCATGAACAAAGTTTGGATTGTCCCTTACCACTATAACAGTCCAGTGTCCATCGTCCAAGTCCTGAGATTCTTTAAAGAAGATCAATGCATTGGCCGGGAATCAAACCCGGGTCAACTGCTATGCTCACCACTATACCACCAACGCTGTATAACAGAAAAATCTAAATGATACCTTACAGCATAGAGGTTTCAGCTGACCGAAACTACAAGAAATTTTCTTTTCATGAACAAAGTTTGGATTGTCCCTTACCACTATAACAGTCCAGTGTCCATCGTCCAAGTCCTGAGATTTGTTAAAGAACATCAATGCATTGGCCGGGAATCGAACCCGGGTCAACTGCTTGGGAAGCAGCTATGCTCACCACTATACCACCAACGCTGTATAGTAGGAAAATATAAATGATACCTTACAGCATAGAGGTTTCAGCTGAGAGAGAGGTATCAGCCGACCGAAACTACCACAACTTTTCTTTTCATGAACAAAGTTTGGATTGTCTCTTACCACTATAACAGTCCAGTGTCCATCGTCCAAGTCCTGAGATTTGTTAAAGATGATCAATGCATTGGCCGGGAATCGAACCCGGGTCAACTGCTTGGGAAGCAGCTATGCTCACCACTATACCACCAACTCTGTATTACAGAAAAATCTAAATGATACCTTACAGCATAGAGGTTTCAGCTGAGATAGAGGTTTCGGCTGACCGAAACTACCACAACTTTTCTTTTCATGAACAAAGTTTGGATTGTCCCTTACCACTATAACAGTCCAGTGTCCATCGTCCAAGTCCTGAGATTTGTTAAAGAACATCAATGCATTGGCCGGGAATCGAACCCGGGTCAACTGCTTGGGAAGTAGCTATGCTCACCACTATACCACCAACGCTGTGTTTCAGAATAATATAAATGATACCTTACAGCATAGAGGTTTCAGCTGACCGAAACTACCAGAACTTTTCTAAATGATACCTTACAGCATAGAGGTTTCAGCTGAGAGAGAGGTTTCAGCTGACCGAAACTTCCACATCTTTTCTTGAACAAAGTTTGGATTGTCCCTTACCACTATAACAGTCCAGTGTCCATCGTCCAAGTCCTGAGATTCTTTAAAGAAGATCAATGCATTGGCCGGGAATCGAACCCGGGTCAACTGCTTGGGAAGCAGCTATGCTCACCACTATACCACCAACGCTGTATAAAAGAATAATATAAATGATACCTTACAGCATAGACGTTTCAGCTGAGAGAGAGGTTTCAGCTGACCGAAACTACCACAACTTTTCTTTTCATGAACAAAGTTTGGATTGTCCCTTACCACTATAACAGTCCATCGTCCAAGTCCTGAGATTCTTTAATGAAGATCAATGCATTGGCCGGGAAACGAACCCGGGTCAACTGCTTGGGAAGCAGCTATGCTCACCACAATACCACCAACGCTGTGTATTGGAATAATATAAATGATACCTTACAGCATAGATGTTTCAGCTGAGAGAGAGGTTTCAGCTGACCGAAACTACCACAACTTTTCTTTTCATGAACAAAGTTTGGATTGTCCCTTACCACTATAACAGTCCAGTGTCCATCGTCCAAGTCGAGAGATTTGTTAAAGAAGATCAATGCATTGGCCGGGAATCGAACCCAGGTCAACTGCTTGGGAAGCAGCTATGCTCACCACTATACCACCAACGCTGTATAACATAAAAATCTAAAGGATACCTTACAGCATAGAGGTTTCAGCTGACCGAAACTACGACAACTTTTCTTTTCATGAACAAAGTTTGGATTGTTCCTTACCACTATAACAGTCCAGTGTCCATCGTCCAAGTCCTGAGATTTGTTAAAGAAGATCAATGCATTGGCCGGGAATCGAACCCGGGTCAACTGCTTGGGAAGCAGCTATGCTCACCACTATACCACCAACGCTGTATAACATAAAAATCTAAAGGATACCTTACAGCATAGAGGTTTCAGCTGACCGAAACTACGACAACTTTTCTTTTCATGAACAAAGTTTGGATTGTCCCTTACCACTATAACAGTCCAGTGTCCATCGTCCAAGTCCTGAGATTCTTTAAAGAAGATTAATGCATTGGCCGGGAATCGAACCCGGGTCAACTGCTTGGGAAGCAGCTATGCTCACCACTATACCACCAACACTGTGTATCAGAGTAATATAAATGATACCTTACAGCATAGAGGTTTCAGCTGAGAGAGAGGTTTCAGCTGACCGAAACTTCCACATCTTTTCTTTTCATGAACAAAGTTTGGATTGTCCCTTACCACTATAACAGTCCAGTGTCCATCGTCCAAGTCCTGAGATTTGTTAAAGAAGATCAATGCATTGACCGGGAATCGAACCCCGGTCACCTGCTTGGGAAGCAGCTTTGCTCACCACTATACCACCAACGCTGTATAACAGAAAAATATAAATGATACCTTACAGCATAGAGGTTTCAGCTGACCGAAACTACCACAACTTTTCTTTTCATGAACAAAGTTTGGATTGTCCCTTACCACTATAACAGTCCAGTGTCCATCGCCCAAGTCCTGAGATTCTTTAAAGAAGATCAATGCATTGGCCGCGAATCGACCCCGGGTCAACTGCTTGGGAAGCAGCTATGCTCACCACTATACCACCAACGCTGTGTATCAGAATAATATAAATGATACCTTACAGCATAGAGGTTTCAGCTGAGAGAGAGGTTTCTGCTGACCGAAACTTCCACATCTTTTCTTTTCATGACCAAAGTTTTGGATTGTCCCTTACCACTATAACAGTCCAGTGTCCATCGTCCAAGTCCTGAGATTCTTTAAAGAAGATCAATGCATTGGCCGGGAATCGAACCCGGGTCAACTGCTTGGGAAGCAGCTATGCTCACCACTATACCACCAACACTGTGTATCAGAATAATATAAATTATACCTTACAGCATAGACGTTTCAGCTGACCGAAACTACCATAACTTTTCTTTTCATGAACAAAGTTTGGATTGTCCCTTACCACTATAACAGTCCAGTGTCCATCGTCCAAGTCCTGAGATTCTTTAAAGAAGATCAATGCATTGGCCGGGAATCGAACGCGGGTCAACTGCTTGGGAAGCAGCTATGCTCACCACTATACCACCAACACTGTGTATCAGAATAATATAAATGATACCTTACAGCATAGACGTTTCAGCTGAGAGAGAAGTTTCAGCTGACCGAAACTTCCACATGTTTTCTTTTCATGAACAAAGTTTGGATTGTCCCTTACCACTATCCATCGTCCAAGTCCTGAGATTCTTTAATGAAGATCAATGCATTGGCCGGGAATCGAACCCGGGTCAACTGCTTGGGAAGCAGCTATGCTCACCACAATACCACCAACGCTGTGTATTGGACTAATATAAATGATACCTTACAGCATAGATGTTTCAGCTGAGGGAGAGGTTTCAGCTGACCGAAACTACCACAACTTTTCTTTTCATGAACAAAGTTTGGATTGTCCCTTACCACTATAACAGTCCAGTGTCCATCGTCCAAGTCCAGAGATTTGTTAAAGAAGATCAATGCATTGACCGGGAATCGAACCCAGGTCAACTGCTTGGGAAGCAGCTATGCTCACCACTATACCACCAACGCTGTATAACATAAAAATCTAAAGGATACCTTACAGCATAGAGGTTTCAGCTGACCGAAACTACGACACCTATTCTTTTCATGAACAAAGTTTGGATTGTCCCTTACCACTATAACAGTCCAGTGTCCATCGTCCAAGTCCTGAGATTCTTTAAAGAAGATCAATGCATTGGCCGGGAATCGAACCCGGGTCAACTGCTTGGGAAGCAGCTATGCTCACCACTATACCACCAACGCTGTGTATCAGAGTAATATAAATGATACCTTACAGCATAGAGGTTTCAGCTGAGAGAGAGGTTTCAGCTGACCGAAACTTCCACATCTTTTCTTTTCATGAACAAAGTTTGGATTGTCCCTTACCACTATAACAGTCCAGTGTCCATCGTCCAAGTCCTGAGATTCTTTAAAGAAGATCAATGCATTGGCCGGGAATCGAACCCGGGTCAACTGCTTGGGAAGCAGCTATGCTCACCACTATACCACCAACGCTGTATAACAGAAAAATCTAAATGATACCTTACAGCATAGAGGTTTCAGCTGACCGAAACTACAAGAACTTTTCTTTTCATGAACAAAGTTTGGATTGTCCCTTACCACTATAACAGTCCAGTGTCCATCGTCCAAGTCCTGAGATTTGTTAAAGAAGATCAATGCATTGGCCGCGAATCGAACCCGGGTCAACTGCTTGGGAAGCAGCTATGCTCACCACTATACCACCAACGCTGTATTAGAGAAGAATATAAATGATACCTTACAGCATAGAGGTTTGAGCTGAGAGAGAGGTTTCAGCTGACCGAAACTTCCACATCTTTTCTTTTCATGACCAAAGTTTGGATTGTCCCTTACCACTATAACAGTCCAGTGTCCATCGACCAAGTCCTGAGATTTGTTAAAGAACATCAATGCATTGGCCGGGAATCGAACCCGGGTCAACTGCTTGGGAAGCAGCTATGCTCACCACTATACCACCAACGCTGTATAACAGATTAATATAAATGATACCTTACAGCATAGACGTTTCAGCTGAGAGAGATGTTTCAGCTGACCGAAACTTCCACATCTTTTCTTTTCATGAACAAAGTTTGGATTGTCCCTTACCACTATAACAGTCCAGTGTCCATCGTCCAAGTCCTGAGATTCTTTAAAGAAGATCAATGCATTGGCCGGGAATCGAACCCGGGTCAACTGCTTGGGAAGCAGCTATGCTCACCACTATACCACCAACACTGTATAAAAGAAAAATCTAAATGATACCTTACAGCATAGAGGTTTCAGCTGACCGAAACTACAATAACTTTTCTTTTCATGAACAAAGTTTGGATTGTCCCTTACCACTATAACAGTCCAGTGTCCATCGTCCAAGTCCTGAGATTTGTTAAAGAAGATCAATGCATTGGCCGCGAATCGAACCCGGGTCAACTGCTTGGGAAGCAGCTATGCTCACCACTATACCACCAACGCTGTATTAGAGAAGAATATAAATGATACCTTACAGCATAGAGGTTTCAGCTGACCGAAACTTCCACATCTTTTCTTTTCATGACCAAAGTTTGGATTGTCCCTTACCACTATAACAGTCCAGTGTCCATCGACCAAGTCCTGAGATTTGTTAAAGAACATCAATGCATTGGCCGGGAATCGAACCCGGGTCAACTGCTTGGGAAGCAGCTATGCTCACCACTATACCACCAACGCTGTATAACAGATTAATATAAATGATACCTTACAGCATAGAGGTTTCAGCTGACCGAAACTTCCACATCTTTTCTTTTCATGAACAAAGTTTGGATTGTCCCTTACCACTATAACAGTCCAGTGTCCATCATCCAAGTCCTGAGATTCTTTAAAGAAGATCAATGCATTGACCGGGAATCGAACCCGGGTCAACTGCTTGGGAAGCAGCTATGCTCACCACTATACCACCAACGCTGTGTGTCAGAATAATATAAATGATACCTTACAGCATAGACGTTTCAGCTGAGAGAGAGGTTTCAGCTGACCGAAACTTCCAAATCTTTTCTTTGCATGAACAAAGTTTGGATTGTCCCTTACCACTATAACAGTCCAGCTTCCATCGTCCAAGTCCTGAGATTCTTTAAAGAAGATCAATGCATTGGCCGGGAATCGAACCCGGGTCGACTGCTTGGGAAGCAGCTATGCTCACCACTATTCCACCAACGCTGTGTATCAGAATAATATAAATGATACCTTACAGCATAGACGTTTCAGCTGAGAGAGAGGTTTCAGCTGACCGAAACTTCCACATCTTTTCTTTTCATGAACAAAGTTTGGATTGTCCCTTACCACTATAACAGTCCAGTGTCCATCGTCCAAGTCCTGAGATTCTTTAAAGAAGATCAATGCATTGGCCGGGAATCGAACCCGGGTCAACTGCTTGGGAAGCAGCTATGCTCACCACTATACCACCAACGCTGTATAACAGAAAAATCTAAATGATACCTTACAGCATAGAGGTTTCAGCTGACCGAAACTACAAGAACTTTTCTTTTCATGAACAAAGTTTGGATTGTCCCTTACCACTATAACAGTCCAGTGTCCATCGTCCAAGTCCTGAGATTTGTTAAAGAAGATCAATGCATTGGCCGGGAATCGAACCCGGGTCAACTGCTTGGGAAGCAGCTATGCTCACCACTATACCACCAACTATGTATTAGAGAACAATATAAATGATACCTTACAGCATAGAGGTTTCAGCTGAGAGAGAGTTTTCAGCTGACCGAAACTTCCACATCTTTTCTTTTCATGACCAAAGTTTGGATTGTCCCTTACCACTATAACAGTCCAGTGTCCATCGACCAAGTCCTGAGATTTGTTAAAGAACATCAATGCATTGACCGGGAATCGAACCCGGGTCAACTGCTTGGGAAGCAGCTATGCTCACCACTATACCACCAACCCTGTATAATAGAAAAATATAAATGATACCTTACAGCATAGAGGTTTCAGCTGAGAGAGAGGTTTCAGCTGACCGAAACTACCACAACTTTACTTTTCATGAACAAAGTTTGGATTGTCCCTTACCACTATAACAGTCCAGTGTCCATCGTCCAAGTCCTGAGATTTGTTAAAGAACATCAATGCATTGGCCGGGAATCGAACCCGGGTCAACTGCTTGGGAGGCAGCAATGCTCACCACTATACCACCAACGCTGTATAACAGATTAATATAAATGATACCTTACAGCATAGAGGTTTCAGCTGACCGAAACTACCACAACTCTTCTTTTCATGAACAAAGTTTGGATTGGCCCTTACCACTATAACAGTCCAGTGTCCATCGTCCAAGTCCTGAGATTTGTTAAAGAAGATCAATGCATTGGCCGGGAATCGAACCCGGGTCAACTGCTTGGGAAGCAGCTATGCTCACCACTATACCACCAACGCTGTTTAACAGAAAAATCTAAATGATACCTTACAGCATAGAGGTTTCAGCTGAGAGAGAGGTTTCAGCTGACCTAAACTTCCACATCTTTTCTTTTCATGAACAAAGTTTGGATTGTCCCTCACCACTATAACAGTCCAGTGTCCATCATCCAAGTCCTGAGATTCTTTAAAGAAGATCAATGCATTGGCCGGGAATCGAACCCGGGTCAACTTCTTGGGAAGCAGCTATGCGCACCACTATACCACCAACGCTGTGTATCAGAATAATATAAATGATACCTTACAGCATAGACGTTTCAGCTGAGAGAGAGGTTTCAGCTGACCGAAACTTCCACATCTTTTCTTTTCATGAACAAAGTTTGGATTGTCCCTTACCACTATAACAGTCCAGTGTCCATCGTCCAAGTCCTGAGAATCTTTAATGAAGATCAATGCATTGGCCGGGAATCGAACCCGGGTCAACTGCTTGGGAAGCAGCTATGCTCACCACTATACCACCAACGCTGTATTAGAGAAGAATATAAATGATACCTTACAGCATAGAGGTTTGAGCTGAGAGAGAGGTTTCAGCTGACCGAAACTTCCACATCTTTTCTTTTCATGACCAAAGTTTGGATTGTCCCTTACCACTATAACAGTCCAGTGTCCATCGACCAAGTCCTGAGATTTGTTAAAGAACATCAATCAACTGCTTGGGAAGCAGCTATGCTCACCACTATACCACCAACACTGTATAACAGAAAAATCTAAATGATACCTTACAGCATAGAGGTTTCAGCTGACCGAAACTACAATAACTTTTCTTTTCATGAACAAAGTTTGGATTGTCCCTTACCACTATAACAGTCCAGTGTCCATCGTCCAAGTCCTGAGATTTGTTAAAGAAGATCAATGCATTGGCCGCGAATCGAACCCGGGTCAACTGCTTGGGAAGCAGCTATGCTCACCACTATACCACCAACGCTGTATTAGAGAAGAATATAAATGATACCTTACAGCATAGAGGTTTCAGCTGACCGAAACTTCCACATCTTTTCTTTTCATGACCAAAGTTTGGATTGTCCCTTACCACTATAACAGTCCAGTGTCCATCGACCAAGTCCTGAGATTTGTTAAAGAACATCAATGCATTGGCCGGGAATCGAACCCGGGTCAACTGCTTGGGAAGCAGCTATGCTCACCACTATACCACCAACGCTGTATAACAGATTAATATAAATGATACCTTACAGCATAGAGGTTTCAGCTGACCGAAACTTCCACATCTTTTCTTTTCATGAACAAAGTTTGGATTGTCCCTTACCACTATAACAGTCCAGTGTCCATCATCCAAGTCCTGAGATTCTTTAAAGAAGATCAATGCATTGACCGGGAATCGAACCCGGGTCAACTGCTTGGGAAGCAGCTATGCTCACCACTATACCACCAACGCTGTGTGTCAGAATAATATAAATGATACCTTACAGCATAGACGTTTCAGCTGAGAGAGAGGTTTCAGCTGACCGAAACTTCCAAATCTTTTCTTTGCATGAACAAAGTTTGGATTGTCCCTTACCACTATAACAGTCCAGTGTCCATCGTCCAAGTCCAGAGATTTGTTAAAGAAGATCAATGCATTGGCCGGGAATCGAACCCGGGTCAACTGCTTGGGAAGCAGCTATGCTCACCACTATACCAACAACGCTGTATAACATAAAAATCTAAAGGATACCTTACAGCATAGAGCTTTCAGCTGACCGAAACTACGACAACTTTTCTTTTCATGAATAAAGTTTGGATTGTCCCTTACCACTATAACAGTCCAGTGTCCATCGTCCAAGTCCTGAGATTCTTTAAAGAAGATCAATGCATTGGCCAGGAATCGAACCCGGGTCAACTGCTTGGGAAGCAGCTATGCTCACCACTATACCACCAACGCTGTGTATCAGAGTAATATAAATGATACCTTACAGCATAGAGGTTTCAGCTGAGAGAGAGGTTTCAGCTGACCGAAACTTCCACATCTTTTCTTTTCATGAACAAAGTTTGGATTGTCCCTTACCACTATAACAGTCCAGTGTCCATCGTCCAAGTCCTGAGATTCTTTAAAGAAGATCAATGCATTAGCCGGGAATCGAACCCGGGTCAACTGCTTGGGAAGCAGCTTTGCTCACCACTATACCACCAACGCTGTATAACAGAAAAATATAAATGATACCTTACAGCATAGAGGTTTCAGCTGACCGAAACTACCATAACTTTTCTTTTCATGAACAAAGTTTGGATTGTCCCTTACCACTATAACAGTCCAGTGTCCATCGTCCAAGTCCTGAGATTCTTTAAAGAAGATCAATGCATTGGCCGGGAATCGAACGCGGGTCAACTGCTTGGGAAGCAGCTATGCTCACCACTATACCACCAACACTGTGTATCAGAATAATATAAATGATACCTTACAGCATAGACGTTTCAGCTGAGAGAGAAGTTTCAGCTGACCGAAACTTCCACATGTTTTCTTTTCATGAACAAAGTTTGGATTGTCCCTTACCACTATCCATCGTCCAAGTCCTGAGATTCTTTAATGAAGATCAATGCATTGGCCGGGAATCGAACCCGGGTCAACTGCTTGGGAAGCAGCTATGCTCACCACAATACCACCAACGCTGTGTATTGGACTAATATAAATGATACCTTACAGCATAGATGTTTCAGCTGAGGGAGAGGTTTCAGCTGACCGAAACTACCACAACTTTTCTTTTCATGAACAAAGTTTGGATTGTCCCTTACCACTATAACAGTCCAGTGTCCATCGTCCAAGTCCAGAGATTTGTTAAAGAAGATCAATGCATTGACCGGGAATCGAACCCAGGTCAACTGCTTGGGAAGCAGCTATGCTCACCACTATACCACCAACGCTGTATAACATAAAAATCTAAAGGATACCTTACAGCATAGAGGTTTCAGCTGACCGAAACTACGACACCTATTCTTTTCATGAACAAAGTTTGGATTGTCCCTTACCACTATAACAGTCCAGTGTCCATCGTCCAAGTCCTGAGATTCTTTAAAGAAGATCAATGCATTGGCCGGGAATCGAACCCGGGTCAACTGCTTGGGAAGCAGCTATGCTCACCACTATACCACCAACGCTGTGTATCAGAGTAATATAAATGATACCTTACAGCATAGAGGTTTCAGCTGAGAGAGAGGTTTCAGCTGACCGAAACTTCCACATCTTTTCTTTTCATGAACAAAGTTTGGATTGTCCCTTACCACTATAACAGTCCAGTGTCCATCGTCCAAGTCCTGAGATTCTTTAAAGAAGATCAATGC
Source organism: Micromesistius poutassou (assembly GCF_964030765.1). Taxonomy (NCBI): domain Eukaryota; kingdom Metazoa; phylum Chordata; class Actinopteri; order Gadiformes; family Gadidae; genus Micromesistius; species Micromesistius poutassou. The sequence goes on from NC_140294.1 coordinate 1,412,683, forward strand.
ATTGGCCGGGAATCGAACCCGGGTCAACTGCTTGGGAAGCAGCTATGCTCACCACTATACCACCAACGCTGTATAACAGAAAAATCTAAATGATACCTTACAGCATAGAGGTTTCAGCTGACCGAAACTACAAGAACTTTTCTTTTCATGAACAAAGTTTGGATTGTCCCTTACCACTATAACAGTCCAGTGTCCATCGTCCAAGTCCTGAGATTTGTTAAAGAAGATCAATGCATTGGCCGCGAATCGAACCCGGGTCAACTGCTTGGGAAGCAGCTATGCTCACCACTATACCACCAACGCTGTATTAGAGAAGAATATAAATGATACCTTACAGCATAGAGGTTTGAGCTGAGAGAGAGGTTTCAGCTGACCGAAACTTCCACATCTTTTCTTTTCATGACCAAAGTTTGGATTGTCCCTTACCACTATAACAGTCCAGTGTCCATCGACCAAGTCCTGAGATTTGTTAAAGAACATCAATGCATTGGCCGGGAATCGAACCCGGGTCAACTGCTTGGGAAGCAGCTATGCTCACCACTATACCACCAACGCTGTATAACAGATTAATATAAATGATACCTTACAGCATAGACGTTTCAGCTGAGAGAGATGTTTCAGCTGACCGAAACTTCCACATCTTTTCTTTTCATGAACAAAGTTTGGATTGTCCCTTACCACTATAACAGTCCAGTGTCCATCGTCCAAGTCCTGAGATTCTTTAAAGAAGATCAATGCATTGGCCGGGAATCGAACCCGGGTCAACTGCTTGGGAAGCAGCTATGCTCACCACTATACCACCAACACTGTATTACAGAAAAATCTAAATGATACCTTACAGCATAGAGGTTTCAGCTGACCGAAACTACAATAACTTTTCTTTTCATGAACAAAGTTTGGATTGTCCCTTACCACTATAACAGTCCAGTGTCCATCGTCCAAGTCCTGAGATTTGTTAAAGAAGATCAATGCATTGGCCGCGAATCGAACCCGGGTCAACTGCTTGGGAAGCAGCTATGCTCACCACTATACCACCAACGCTGTATTAGAGAAGAATATAAATGATACCTTACAGCATAGAGGTTTCAGCTGACCGAAACTTCCACATCTTTTCTTTTCATGACCAAAGTTTGGATTGTCCCTTACCACTATAACAGTCCAGTGTCCATCGACCAAGTCCTGAGATTTGTTAAAGAACATCAATGCATTGGCCGGGAATCGAACCCGGGTCAACTGCTTGGGAAGCAGCTATGCTCACCACTATACCACCAACACTGTATAACAGATTAATATAAATGATACCTTACAGCATAGAGGTTTCAGCTGACCGAAACTTCCACATCTTTTCTTTTCATGAACAAAGTTTGGATTGTCCCTTACCACTATAACAGTCCAGTGTCCATCATCCAAGTCCTGAGATTCTTTAAAGAAGATCAATGCATTGACCGGGAATCGAACCCGGGTCAACTGCTTGGGAAGCAGCTATGCTCACCACTATACCACCAACGCTGTGTGTCAGAATAATATAAATGATACCTTACAGCATAGACGTTTCAGCTGAGAGAGAGGTTTCAGCTGACCGAAACTTCCAAATCTTTTCTTTGCATGAACAAAGTTTGGATTGTCCCTTACCACTATAACAGTCCAGCTTCCATCGTCCAAGTCCTGAGATTCTTTAAAGAAGATCAATGCATTGGCCGGGAATCGAACCCGGGTCGACTGCTTGGGAAGCAGCTATGCTCACCACTATTCCACCAACGCTGTGTATCAGAATAATATAAATGATACCTTACAGCATAGACGTTTCAGCTGAGAGAGAGGTTTCAGCTGACCGAAACTTCCACATCTTTTCTTTTCATGAACAAAGTTTGGATTGTCCCTTACCACTATAACAGTCCAGTGTCCATCGTCCAAGTCCTGAGATTCTTTAAAGAAGATCAATGCATTGGCCGGGAATCGAACCCGGGTCAACTGCTTGGGAAGCAGCTATGCTCACCACTATACCACCAACGCTGTATAACAGAAAAATCTAAATGATACCTTACAGCATAGAGGTTTCAGCTGACCGAAACTACAAGAACTTTTCTTTTCATGAACAAAGTTTGGATTGTCCCTTACCACTATAACAGTCCAGTGTCCATCGTCCAAGTCCTGAGATTTGTTAAAGAAGATCAATGCATTGGCCGGGAATCGAACCCGGGTCAACTGCTTGGGAAGCAGCTATGCTCACCACTATACCACCAACTATGTATTAGAGAACAATATAAATGATACCTTACAGCATAGAGGTTTCAGCTGAGAGAGAGTTTTCAGCTGACCGAAACTTCCACATCTTTTCTTTTCATGACCAAAGTTTGGATTGTCCCTTACCACTATAACAGTCCAGTGTCCATCGACCAAGTCCTGAGATTTGTTAAAGAACATCAATGCATTGACCGGGAATCGAACCCGGGTCAACTGCTTGGGAAGCAGCTATGCTCACCACTATACCACCAACCCTGTATAATAGAAAAATATAAATGATACCTTACAGCATAGAGGTTTCAGCTGAGAGAGAGGTTTCAGCTGACCGAAACTACCACAACTTTACTTTTCATGAACAAAGTTTGGATTGTCCCTTACCACTATAACAGTCCAGTGTCCATCGTCCAAGTCCTGAGATTTGTTAAAGAACATCAATGCATTGGCCGGGAATCGAACCCGGGTCAACTGCTTGGGAGGCAGCAATGCTCACCACTATACCACCAACGCTGTATAACAGATTAATATAAATGATACCTTACAGCATAGAGGTTTCAGCTGACCGAAACTACCACAACTCTTCTTTTCATGAACAAAGTTTGGATTGGCCCTTACCACTATAACAGTCCAGTGTCCATCGTCCAAGTCCTGAGATTTGTTAAAGAAGATCAATGCATTGGCCGGGAATCGAACCCGGGTCAACTGCTTGGGAAGCAGCTATGCTCACCACTATACCACCAACGCTGTTTAACAGAAAAATCTAAATGATACCTTACAGCATAGAGGTTTCAGCTGAGAGAGAGGTTTCAGCTGACCTAAACTTCCACATCTTTTCTTTTCATGAACAAAGTTTGGATTGTCCCTCACCACTATAACAGTCCAGTGTCCATCATCCAAGTCCTGAGATTCTTTAAAGAAGATCAATGCATTGGCCGGGAATCGAACCCGGGTCAACTTCTTGGGAAGCAGCTATGCGCACCACTATACCACCAACGCTGTGTATCAGAATAATATAAATGATACCTTACAGCATAGACGTTTCAGCTGAGAGAGAGGTTTCAGCTGACCGAAACTTCCACATCTTTTCTTTTCATGAACAAAGTTTGGATTGTCCCTTACCACTATAACAGTCCAGTGTCCATCGTCCAAGTCCTGAGAATCTTTAATGAAGATCAATGCATTGGCCGGGAATCGAACCCGGGTCAACTGCTTGGGAAGCAGCTATGCTCACCACTATACCACCAACGCTGTATTAGAGAAGAATATAAATGATACCTTACAGCATAGAGGTTTGAGCTGAGAGAGAGGTTTCAGCTGACCGAAACTTCCACATCTTTTCTTTTCATGACCAAAGTTTGGATTGTCCCTTACCACTATAACAGTCCAGTGTCCATCGACCAAGTCCTGAGATTTGTTAAAGAACATCAATGCATTGGCCGGGAATCGAACCCGGGTCAACTGCTTGGGAAGCAGCTATGCTCACCACTATACCACCAACGCTGTATAACAGATTAATATAAATGATACCTTACAGCATAGACGTTTCAGCTGAGAGAGATGTTTCAGCTGACCGAAACTTCCACATCTTTTCTTTTCATGAACAAAGTTTGGATTGTCCCTTACCACTATAACAGTCCAGTGTCCATCGTCCAAGTCCTGAGATTCTTTAAAGAAGATCAATGCATTGGCCGGGAATCGAACCCGGGTCAACTGCTTGGGAAGCAGCTATGCTCACCACTATACCACCAACACTGTATAACAGAAAAATCTAAATGATACCTTACAGCATAGAGGTTTCAGCTGACCGAAACTACAATAACTTTTCTTTTCATGAACAAAGTTTGGATTGTCCCTTACCACTATAACAGTCCAGTGTCCATCGTCCAAGTCCTGAGATTTGTTAAAGAAGATCAATGCATTGGCCGCGAATCGAACCCGGGTCAACTGCTTGGGAAGCAGCTATGCTCACCACTATACCACCAACGCTGTATTAGAGAAGAATATAAATGATACCTTACAGCATAGAGGTTTCAGCTGACCGAAACTTCCACATCTTTTCTTTTCATGACCAAAGTTTGGATTGTCCCTTACCACTATAACAGTCCAGTGTCCATCGACCAAGTCCTGAGATTTGTTAAAGAACATCAATGCATTGGCCGGGAATCGAACCCGGGTCAACTGCTTGGGAAGCAGCTATGCTCACCACTATACCACCAACGCTGTATAACAGATTAATATAAATGATACCTTACAGCATAGAGGTTTCAGCTGACCGAAACTTCCACATCTTTTCTTTTCATGAACAAAGTTTGGATTGTCCCTTACCACTATAACAGTCCAGTGTCCATCATCCAAGTCCTGAGATTCTTTAAAGAAGATCAATGCATTGACCGGGAATCGAACCCGGGTCAACTGCTTGGGAAGCAGCTATGCTCACCACTATACCACCAACGCTGTGTGTCAGAATAATATAAATGATACCTTACAGCATAGACGTTTCAGCTGAGAGAGAGGTTTCAGCTGACCGAAACTTCCAAATCTTTTCTTTGCATGAACAAAGTTTGGATTGTCCCTTACCACTATAACAGTCCAGCTTCCATCGTCCAAGTCCTGAGATTCTTTAAAGAAGATCAATGCATTGGCCGGGAATCGAACCCGGGTCGACTGCTTGGGAAGCAGCTATGCTCACCACTATTCCACCAACGCTGTGTATCAGAATAATATAAATGATACCTTACAGCATAGACGTTTCAGCTGAGAGAGAGGTTTCAGCTGACCGAAACTTCCACATCTTTTCTTTTCATGAACAAAGTTTGGATTGTCCCTTACCACTATAACAGTCCAGTGTCCATCGTCCAAGTCCTGAGATTCTTTAAAGAAGATCAATGCATTGGCCGGGAATCGAACCCGGGTCAACTGCTTGGGAAGCAGCTATGCTCACCACTATACCACCAACGCTGTATTACAGAAAAATCTAAATGATACCTTACAGCATAGAGGTTTCAGCTGACCGAAACTACAAGAACTTTTCTTTTCATGAACAAAGTTTGGATTGTCCCTTACCACTATAACAGTCCAGTGTCCATCGTCCAAGTCCTGAGATTTGTTAAAGAAGATCAATGCATTGGCCGGGAATCGAACCCGGGTCAACTGCTTGGGAAGCAGCTATGCTCACCACTATACCACCAACTATGTATTAGAGAACAATATAAATGATACCTTACAGCATAGAGGTTTCAGCTGAGAGAGAGTTTTCAGCTGACCGAAACTTCCACATCTTTTCTTTTCATGACCAAAGTTTGGATTGTCCCTTACCACTATAACAGTCCAGTGTCCATCGACCAAGTCCTGAGATTTGTTAAAGAACATCAATGCATTGACCGGGAATCGAACCCGGGTCAACTGCTTGGGAAGCAGCTATGCTCACCACTATACCACCAACCCTGTATAATAGAAAAATATAAATGATACCTTACAGCATAGAGGTTTCAGCTGAGAGAGAGGTTTCAGCTGACCGAAACTACCACAACTTTACTTTTCATGAACAAAGTTTGGATTGTCCCTTACCACTATAACAGTCCAGTGTCCATCGTCCAAGTCCTGAGATTTGTTAAAGAACATCAATGCATTGGCCGGGAATCGAACCCGGGTCGACTGCTTGGGAAGCAGCTATGCTCACCACTATTCCACCAACGCTGTGTATCAGAATAATATAAATGATACCTTACAGCATAGACGTTTCAGCTGAGAGAGAGGTTTCAGCTGACCGAAACTTCCACATCTTTTCTTTTCATGAACAAAGTTTGGATTGTCCCTTACCACTATAACAGTCCAGTGTCCATCGTCCAAGTCCTGAGATTCTTTAAAGAAGATCAATGCATTGGCCGGGAATCGAACCCGGGTCAACTGCTTGGGAAGCAGCTATGCTCACCACTATACCACCAACGCTGTATAACAGAATAATCTAAATGATACCTTACAGCATAGAGGTTTCAGCTGACCGAAACTACAAGAACTTTTCTTTTCATGAACAAAGTTTGGATTGTCCCTTACCACTATAACAGTCCAGTGTCCATCGTCCAAGTCCTGAGATTTGTTAAAGAAGATCAATGCATTGGCCGGGAATCGAACCCGGGTCAACTGCTTGGGAAGCAGCTATGCTCACCACTATACCACCAACTATGTATTAGAGAACAATATAAATGATACCTTACAGCATAGAGGTTTCAGCTGAGAGAGAGTTTTCAGCTGACCGAAACTTCCACATCTTTTCTTTTCATGACCAAAGTTTGGATTGTCCCTTACCACCATAACAGTCCAGTGTCCATCGACCAAGTCCTGAGATTTGTTAAAGAACATCAATGCATTGACCGGGAATCGAACCCGGGTCAACTGCTTGGGAAGCAGCTATGCTCACCACTATACCACCAACCCTGTATAATAGAAAAATATAAATGATACCTTACAGCATAGAGGTTTCAGCTGAGAGAGAGGTTTCAGCTGACCGAAACTACCACAACTTTACTTTTCATGAACAAAGTTTGGATTGTCCCTTACCACTATAACAGTCCAGTGTCCATCGTCCAAGTCCTGAGATTTGTTAAAGAACATCAATGCATTGGCCGGGAATCGAACCCGGGTCAACTGCTTGGGAGGCAGCTATGCTCACCACTATACCACCAACGCTGTATAACAGATTAATATAAATGATACCTTACAGCATAGATGTTTCAGCTGACCGAAACTACCACAACTCTTCTTTTCATGAACAAAGTTTGGATTGGCCCTTACCACTATAACAGTCCAGTGTCCATCGTCCAAGTCCTGAGATTTGTTAAAGAAGATCAATGCATTGGCCGGGAATCGAACCCGGGTCAACTGCTTGGGAAGCAGCTATGCTCACCACTATACCACCAACGCTGTTTAACAGAAAAATCTAAATGATACCTTACAGCATAGAGGTTTCAGCTGAGAGAGAGGTTTCAGCTGACCGAAACTTCCACATCTTTTCTTTTCATGAACAAAGTTTGGATTGTCCCTTACCACTATAACAGTCCAGTGTCCATCGTCCAAGTCCTGAGAATCTTTAATGAAGATCAATGCATTGGCCGGGAATCTAACCCGGGTCAACTGCTTGGGAAGCAGCTATGCTCACCACTATACCACCAACGCTGTATAACAGAAAAATCTAAAGGATACCTTACAGCATAGAGGTTTCAGCTGAGATAGAGGCTTCAGCTGACCGAAACTACCACAACTTTTCTTTTCAGGAACAAAGTTTGGATTGTCCCTTACCACTATAACAGTCCAGTGTCCATCGTCCAAGTCCTGAGATTTGTTAAAGAACATCAATGCATTGGCCGGGAATCGAATCGAGCTATGCTCACCACTATACCACCAACGCTGTATTACAGAATAATATAAATGATACCTTACAGCATAGAGGTTTCAGCTGAGAGAGAGGTTTCAGCTGACCGAAACTACCACAACTTTACTTTTCATGAACAAAGTTTGGATTGTCCCTTACCACTATAACAGTCCAGTGTCCATCGTCCAAGTCCTGAGAATCTTTAATAAAGATCAATGCATTGGCCGGGAATCGAACCCGGGTCAACTGCTTGGGGAGCAGCTATGCTCACCACTATACCACCAACGCTGTGTATCTGAATAATATAAATGATACCTTACAGCATAGAGGTTTCAGCTGAGAGAGAGATTTCAGCTGACCGAAACTACCACAACTTTTCTTTTCATGAACAAAGTTTGGATTGTCCCTTACCACTATAACAGTCCAGTGTCCATCGTCCAAGTCCTGAGATTCTTTAAAGAAGATCAATGCATTGGCCGCGAATCGAACCCGGGTCAACTGCTTGGGAAGCAGCTATGCTCACCACTATACCACCAACGCTGTGTATCAGAATAATATAAATGATACCTTACAGCATAGAGGTTTCAGCTGAGAGAGAGGTTTCAGCTGACCGAAACTTCCACATCTTTTCTTTTCATGACCAAAGTTTTGGATTGTCCCTTACCACTATAACAGTCCAGTGTCCATCGTCCAAGTCCTGAGATTCTTTAAAGAAGATCAATGCATTGGCCGGGAATCGAACGCGGGTCAACTGCTTGGGAAGCAGCTATGCTCACCACTATACCACCAACACTGTGTATCAGAATAATATAAATTATACCTTACAGCATAGACGTTTCAGCTGAGAGAGAAGTTTCAGCTGACCGAAACTTCCACATGTTTTCTTTTCATGAACAAAGTTTGGATTGTCCCTTACCACTATCCATCGTCCAAGTCCTGAGATTCTTTAATGAAGATCAATGCATTGGCCGGGAATCGAACCCGGGTCAACTGCTTGGGAAGCAGCTATGCTCACCACAATACCACCAACGCTGTGTATTGGACTAATATAAATGATACCTTACAGCATAGATGTTTCAGCTGAGAGAGAGGTTTCAGCTGACCGAAACTACCACAACTTTTCTTTTCATGAACAAAGTTTGGATTGTCCCTTACCACTATAACAGTCCAGTGTCCATCGTCCAAGTCCAGAGATTTGTTAAAGAAGATCAATGCATTGGCCGGGAATCGAACCCAGGTCAACTGCTTGGGAAGCAGCTATGCTCACCACTATACCACCAACGCTGTATAACATAAAAATCTAAAGGATACCTTACAGCATAGAGGTTTCAGCTGACCGAAACTACGACAACTTTTCTTTTCATGAACAAAGTTTGGATTGTCCCTTACCACTATAACAGTCCAGTGTCCATCGTCCAAGTCCTGAGATTCTTTAAAGAAGATCAATGCATTGGCCGGGAATCGAACCCGGGTCAACTGCTTGGGAAGCAGCTATGCTCACCACTATACCACCAACGCTGTGTATCAGAGTAATATAAATGATACCTTACAGCATAGAGGTTTCAGCTGAGAGAGAGGTTTCAGCTGACCGAAACTTCCACATCTTTTCTTTTCATGAACAAAGTTTGGATTGTCCCTTACCACTATAACAGTCCAGTGTCCATCGTCCAAGTCCTGAGATTCTTTAAAGAAGATCAATGCATTGGCCGGGAATCGAACCCGGGTCAACTGCTTGGGAAGCAGCTATGCTCACCACTATACCACCAACGCTGTATAACAGAAAAATCTAAATGATACCTTACAGCATAGAGGTTTCAGCTGACCGAAACTACAAGAACTTTTCTTTTCATGAACAAAGTTTGGATTGTCCCTTACCACTATAACAGTCCAGTGTCCATCGTCCAAGTCCTGAGATTTGTTAAAGAAGATCAATGCATTGGCCGCGAATCGAACCCGGGTCAACTGCTTGGGAAGCAGCTATGCTCACCACTATACCACCAACGCTGTATTAGAGAAGAATATAAATGATACCTTACAGCATAGAGGTTTGAGCTGAGAGAGAGGTTTCAGCTGACCGAAACTTCCACATCTTTTCTTTTCATGACCAAAGTTTGGATTGTCCCTTACCACTATAACAGTCCAGTGTCCATCGACCAAGTCCTGAGATTTGTTAAAGAACATCAATGCATTGGCCGGGAATCGAACCCGGGTCAACTGCTTGGGAAGCAGCTATGCTCACCACTATACCACCAACGCTGTATAACAGATTAATATAAATGATACCTTACAGCATAGACGTTTCAGCTGAGAGAGATGTTTCAGCTGACCGAAACTTCCACATCTTTTCTTGAACAAAGTTTGGATTGTCCCTTACCACTATAACAGTCCAGTGTCCATCGTCCAAGTCCTGAGATTCTTTAAAGAAGATCAATGCATTGGCCGGGAATCGAACCCGGGTCAACTGCTTGGGAAGCAGCTATGCTCACCACTATACCACCAACGCTATATAACAGAAAAATCTAAATGATACCTTACAGCATAGAGGTTTCAGCTGACCGAAACTACAATAACTTTTCTTTTCATGAACAAAGTTTGGATTGTCCCTTACCACTATAACAGTCCAGTGTCCATCGTCCAAGTCCTGAGATTTGTTAAAGAAGATCAATGCATTGGCCGCGAATCGAACCCGGGTCAACTGCTTGGGAAGCAGCTATGCTCACCACTATACCACCAACGCTGTATTAGAGAAGAATATAAATGATACCTTACAGCATAGAGGTTTCAGCTGACCGAAACTTCCACATCTTTTCTTTTCATGACCAAAGTTTGGATTGTCCCTTACCACTATAACAGTCCAGTGTCCATCGACCAAGTCCTGAGATTTGTTAAAGAACATCAATGCATTGGCCGGGAATCGAACCCGGGTCAACTGCTTGGGAAGCAGCTATGCTCACCACTATACCACCAACGCTGTATAACAGATTAATATAAATGATACCTTACAGCATAGAGGTTTCAGCTGACCGAAACTACAATAACTTTTCTTTTCATGAACAAAGTTTGGATTGTCCCTTACCACTATAACAGTCCAGTGTCCATCGTCCAAGTCCTGAGATTTGTTAAAGAAGATCAATGCATTGGCCGGGAATCGAACCCGGGTCAACTGCTTGGGAAGCAGCTATGCTCAGCACTATACCACCAACGCTGTTTAACAGAAAAATCTAAATGATACCTTACAGCATAGAGGTCTCAGCTGAGAGAGAGGCTTCAGCTGACCGAAACTTCCACATCTTTTCTTTTCATGAACAAAGTTTGGATTGTCCCTCACCACTATAACAGTCCAGTGTCCATCATCCAAGTCCTGAGATTCTTTAAAGAAGATCAATGCATTGGCCGGGAATCGAACCCGGGTCAACTGCTTGGGAAGCAGCTATGCTCACCACTATACCACCAACGCTGTGTATCAGAATAATATAAATGATACCTTACAGCATAGAGGTTTCAGCTGAGAGAGAGGTTTTGATGAGCAAAACCACCACAACATTTCTTTTCAAGAACAAAGTTTGGATTGTCCCTTACCACTATAACAGTCCAGTGTCCATCGTTCAAGTCCTGAGATTTGCTAAAGAAGATCAATGCATTGGCCGGGAATCGTACCCAGGTCAATTGCTCGGGAAGCAGCAATGCTCACCACTATTCCACCAACGCTGTTAAACAGATTAATATAAATGATACCATACAGCATAGAGGTTTCAACAGCGAGAGGTTTCAGCTGACCAAAACTACCACAACTTTTCTTTTTATGAAAAAGTTTGGATTGTCCCTTACCTCTATAACAGTCCAGTGTCCATCATCCAAGTCGTTGGATTTGTTCAAGATGATCAATGCATTGGCCGGGAATGGAACCCGGGTCAACTGCTTGGGAAACAGCTATGCTCACCACTATACCACCAACGCTGTATTAAAGAAAAACATAAATGATAACTTACAGCATAGAGGTTTCAGCTGAGAGAGAGTTTTCCAATGAGCGAAACCACCACAACATTTCTTTTCAAGAATAAAGTTTGGATTGTCCCTTACCACTATAACAGTCCAGTGTCAATCGTCCAAGTCCTGAGATCTCTTAAAGAAGATCAATGCATTGACCGGGAATCAAACCCGGGTCAACTGCTTGGGAAGCAGCTATGCTCACCACTATACCACCAATGCTGTTTGTTAAATTTTTATAAATTATGCCTCACAGCATTAGTTCACAGAGGTGTCAGAAGTAACACTGCACCACGACTTACCGTCTTCATGAACAAAGTCTGGGTTGTCCTTGACCACAAAAGTATCCCATTATCAATCGTTTATGTCCTGAATCACATAGGAAAGAAAGAAATCAAGGCATTGGCCGGGAATGAAACCTAGGTCAACTGCTTGGGAAGCAGCTATGCTCACCACTATACCACCAACGCTATTGATAAAAAAAATATAAATGATAGCCAACATGCCACCGTCAATCGTGCAAGTCCTGAGATTCGTAAATGCAGTTCAATGCATTGGCTGGGAATCAAACACAGGTCAACTGCTTGGGAGGCAGCTATGCTCACCACTTTCACCACCAACGCTCTTAGTCAAAGATATATAAATGATCAGTTCACAGAGGTGTCAGAAGAGTAAATGCACCATTACTTTCCGTTTTCATTCTGGGTTGTCCTTGACCACAAAAGTATCCCATTATCAATCGTTTATCGAATCATGCTGGGAATTCAATGCATTGGCCGGGAATCGAACCCCGGGTCAACTTCTTGGGAAGCAGCTATGCTCATCACTATACCACCAACACTGTATAATTAAATTATATCTAATTATATCACTATTCTAAATTGATATAAATTATACCTCACAGCATTAGTTCACAGAGGTTTCAGAAGAGCCAATGTACCACGACTTTCCGTTTTCATGAACAAAGTCTGGGTTGTCCATTACCACTGAAACATCCCAATATCAAACGTTCCAAGTCCTGAATCGTCCTGGCATTTGTTTAAATGTATCAATGCATTGGCCGTGAATCGCACCCCTGTCCACTGCTTGGGAAGCAGCTATGCTCACCACTATACCACCAACATTCTGTTTTACAAACTAATGATAATGCACAGCATAAGTTCCCCCGGTCTTCTGAATCGTCAATCAGTTGACTGTCCTCCATGTTGGACAAATGGTTGTTATGTAAACTCTATCAACAGCACTATGTGGAAAAGAAGGTTCCATGGTTTAACGGTTTTGTCTCATGTGTTCATTGGCAATAACAAGATTTCCTACATCCCAATTCCCACATCCCCCCAAAAAATTCCACATTAAAAATCCACACTATATTAATACACCTTTCCAGGTGAAATATATTGTGCAATTATTCTATGCAGGGGCGTAGCACCAAATTCTGGGGCCTATATACAAGAAGTCCTGATGGAAATTAGTCCTGAAAATTAAGTTTTACTAGCAGGCAGCTAGGATGATAGAGCCATTTTGTAATGCAATGACGTCTGCGGCTAACTAGCCTATATGCCATAGGTTATTATTTATCATGTAGCCTAATAACAGCTTAGTATTAATTTTATATAAGCTTACTTCAAATCAGTAGCCTGCTGTTGCAATATTAGCCTACCTACACTTTATTTATCCTTTACCTTAATAACCAAGGCCTCATCATGTGAAAGTGTAGCCTATTGTCTGCTCTTGATTTGGGTTGTCTCTGTTCGTTTTAGTAATGATAATGGAGGTAGTTAAGAATGGGGTTTCATCTTGTGTGTTTAAACGTTTGCGCTCACCTTTCTTAGAAGATAAGATGGTCAGAACCTGACTTCCTCAATTTTGTCTTCTCTCCCTGTCTTTCTTCACCGTTCTCTTTTGAGAGCCAGACTTAAATTTATTTAACTGCGGCTGTGACATATTTTCGCATCTCCATCCAGATAAAGTCTCACCGTAAACAAGGTGCGATTCGCGGTGAAATCAGCTGTGTGGACTGAACCATTTTGCACTTTTTGAAAGGGGTGTTAACAGAGCAGTCACAGCAGTCTTTACTTAACAATAATATACCAATTTATTAAACTAATACTTTAAGCTTGCATTCAGATCAATATTCATCATGACATTTAGTTATGTTATTAAAGTATTTGAACAACGATCAAAAAAAAAATAACGATTTATTTTTCTCACATTTCCCATGGGCCCCCATCTGCCTTGCCCCCCTCCCAAGCCTGTCCCCCTTACACCCGCAGTCCGTCGGCCCTGATTCTATGAGTAAAAATCGATGGAATTGTGCTTTGAGTTTTGCAGTTTGGAGTCTTCTTGTCGATAAATGAGCTTCAAGTTTCCAGAATTGTGTCCATAGTTGCATTTTTTTGTGTGCATGCAATAGAGAAAGACTGTGTGATTTCGTCCTGTTCAAAAGGATGAAAAGGGTAGTCTGTGTGTGTGTGTGTGTGTGTGTGTGTGTGTGTGTGTGTGTGTGTGTGTGTGTGTGTGTGTGTGTGTGTGTGTGTGTGTTTGCATGCCCATGTGTGCATGCATGTGTGTTGGTGTGTGTGTGTTTGTGTGTTTGTGCAGGCACCCATGTGATCATATGATTATTTCTAGAGGAGGATAAGTGGAATGAAATAGAAACCCTGTTGACACAACACACACACACACACAACACACACACACACACACACACACACACATACACACACACACACACACACACACACACACACACACACACACACACACACACACACACACACACACACAGTTGGGCACGCCATGCTAGATTGCATTACTTGTCCCACAATGGAGTTGACGTAACCTTAACCCCAACCCTAAACGCATGGAGTGAGAGAGGAGAAGAGAAATGGGAGACATTTTGAGTTTTGCTCCAATTGTTTGAAATGGTTTTGAGTTCATAGACTGGTGGCCGACTTTGAAACCCAGATTGAAGAACGGTGGAAATTCACGCGTCATTAGTCAAGGATAATTCTACCTGCTAAATATAGCACTATATATACCTGCTATATATAGATTGAAAACGATCAAATACGTCAGGCATCTAACCACACACCAGATGTTATTCACAAACAAGATGAGAACATAAGTAGTTTCACCTATTGGATAGGCCATTGGTGTATTGGTCCGGGATGTGTAGAACGGGAATGGGACAGTTGCATTGTAAATAACGATCGATACTGTATGGACGATTGGATGTGATGTTGACATGCTGGTACTTTGAGGGCCCAGACCCACACTAAACTCTCTGTCCTGGTCCCCACAGCGATAGGAAAACGTCTGGAAGAGAGAGAGGCAGGGAAGGCAAGGAGAGACGGAGAGAGATGGAGTTTTTCAGCCAGACTTAACAGTGACCAAGCAACCGAGATTTGAAGTCAAGAGTCCAGCAAACACACACACACACACACACATCAAAGCAAAGATGCAAGCACATATACTGAAAGAGCTTAAGGGAGTTATGTGGAGAGAGAGAGAGAAATCTGTCGCTTTCCCGGGGCGGTTCAGTGTGTGAACTGTGTGTAAACACACACGGTTCAGGTTTCATTCAGCCGATGGTGGTTTGTGGGGACAGGGTCTAGTAACTAGAGACCTGACAAACCACACACACTTACCCCATAGAACCCGGCCCTTGACCGGAGAGAAGCCGCAACAATCACACACACACACACACACACACACACACACACACACACACACACACACACACACACACATGTGTACAGCTACGCAGATAAACACACAAATATTAACCTTCCCAACATATTGAAAACACATTGAGACTATATTAAAAACAGAGACCATATTGTAAACATATTGAGAACATGATGAAAACATACATTGAGAACATTCTGAAAACATGAGAACTGAGAACATTTTGAGAACAAATTCAAAGCACATTGACATGCTGAGGAGACATGCCACATATCTGCTGGTGTCAGTGGTTCTGTGCATCTTGTTTTTTGTGTTAATATAATATAAAATATAAATAAGTATTGATACCGAGATCCACACGACTTGTCAGCTGCAAGTCAATGATTTCACAGTCTAAATATACAACACTCGCCACTTAGATAAATATATGTTTATTTTGTTGTGGTTGATTAAAATGGCTGATGTTGCCCTGGGTTATTAAGACTGATGCAACTGTCTGTAAGAGATGTAGAGGGAGAGAGAGATAGAGGGAGGGAGAGAGGGGAGAGCTTGAGGGGGCAGAGGGAGATGGGGACGGAGAGAGAGAGAGAGAGCAGAAGGGATTGAGAAGGAGGGATGGAGAGGGAGAAGACAGTGGGATGGAGAGGGAAGAGAGGGAGAGGGAGAGCGAGAGAGAGCGAGAGAGAGAGAGAAAAAGAGGGATAGAGCAAGGGAGAGGGAGGGAAAGAGAGAGAGGGAGAGATAGATGGAGAGAGAAGAGAGAGGGAGGGAGAACATAATGTCATTCAATTGAAACCCAACAGTCTTCATGTTCCTCTCCTCCCATTCATTCTCTCAACGTATAACCCTCTTTCTCTTTATGATGTGCTATATTTTACTGTGATGCTATATTTTACTTTTAGGCTGTATTTTAGTACTATGCTGTACTTTGTTGTTATGCTATGTTTTAGTGCTATGCTATATTCTACTATAATGCTTTATTTGACTGCTTTTTTACTGTTATGCTATATTTTACTGCTATATTTTACTGCTATGCTATTGTTCACTGTTATGCTATATTTTACTGCTATATTTTACTGCTATGCTATTGTTCACTGTTATGCTATATTTTACTGCTATGCTATTGTTCACTGTTATGCTATATTTTACTGCTATATTTTACTTCTATGCTATTGTTCACTGTTATGCTATATTTTACTGCCATGCTATTGTTCACTGTTATGCTATATTTTACTGCTATGCTATATTTTACTGTTATCTTACTGCTATGCTATATTTAACTACTATATATAATTTACATTGAATACCAATGTGATCCCCAAACAATTGCACTATAAAGACTTATTTGTGATGTCACAAATAGATGGAGAGGTATGAAAATGTCCTCCCTTGTGGCAAAATGTGCAAACATTGTGCAAAGTCATTTTTTATTTAGCAGAATGTTAAACATTTTATATTTAAAATGTTGAAATATTTTCACCTATTTCGTTCATATTTATCATTCTAAATTTTCCATCCATTCAAATTGTTCCATGTATTAGTTTACACACAAATATTTTGGGGGGGGGATTTTCAGTCAAGCTAATTTTTGAATGAATTTGATAACACTATTCTTTTATTTAACTTTTCTTATCCTTCTTTCCCCTTTCTTTCTTTCATGTTTTCTTTCGTACTCTCTCTCCCTTCCCTTCTCTCTCTCTTTTCTCCTCTCTGCCAGTGCCACGGAATGTCCTGGAAGCCAGCGCCACACCAGCCTCCAGCTAATCCCATAGCTAAAGCACCTTAGCAACGCTCGCTTAGACAATTTGGAGGAACGACAAAAAAAAAATAAACCAAAAAATTATATATATAAAGAAAGAAAGAAGAAATGCATAAAAAAAAACAACAACCCAGTGTTCAAACCGTCGCCCTCGACTGAACACATGCGTGCGTAGGCTACACACACACACGCCAGCACACACACACACACAGTGAGGGGTACTTGGGCTCCGGGGACCCGTCGGTGTTGGGACGTATTAAAAGTGTTGAGAACTGGCCCCGTCTCCAGGTGATTACTCCACTGCCTCGCTCGTGGCTTCTTCCAACGCCACCATATACTGTAACTAAATGGAGCTTGATACTTTAGATCGTATATATTTGTGTTTGGGTCAAACTGCGACAAGCTCCTTCAAAGGAAAACGCAAAGATACTGACTGTCCTTGAATGAATACCAACCCAAATATGGATAATGTTTTAACTTGTAGCAAAAGTGTTGCCAGACTTCAGCCGTAGCCTGAAGGTGCATTAAAACGCAACATATAAATTTATGTATTTGTATTTATCTGACACATTTACCCATTGAAATTGTCCAAGCGGTGCCTTCATACCATACATACTACATCAGGACAGTCCTCCTTGTTTTGTCACAAGTGGAAAGGGTTTTCAAATGGCTTGTAATGACCAATCCACCTCACACCTGGTGGTGTAATAGGAGCCCTTTAAGTAGGATGGGCACTGCATGGGGGAAAGAAATATACAATTCAGCTTCAAGTTTTTAATGAAAATGCTAAATTAATTTACAGTTGACAGTTGTTCCCATTTTTTTCATATAAATATTTGAAATAAAGCTTTTATTTGCATATCCTTTCTCAGACTATGGAGCAGTGGTTGAGTTTGTGTACAGGATGAAAGTGAGACATTCTATTCTATATCCTAGCTAAGTATGTAAATGCTTCATGTGTGTGGGAGGGTGTGTGTGTGTGTGTGTGTGTGTGTGTGTGTGTGTGTGTGTGTGTGTGTGTGTGTGTGTGTGTGTGTGTGTGTGTTCAGATTCTGAGGCAATAATGTTCTTGAAATATCCTCAGACTCAACCCCTTCTCTGTGTTTAATCTGGTCACCACCACGACACGCACACATGCACGCACCGACACACACACACACACACACACACACACACACACACACACACACACACACACACACACACACACACACACACACACACACACACACACACACTCAACGAATCAACAACCATTCTCATAAAACACTCAACGAAACAGACAAAAATCACACTATGGGATACAAAAAGTATCCCATAGCAAGAAATATAAATAAACGTACATGCAAAGAACTACACAAATGACAACAAACACAGACACACACACACACACACACACACACACACACACACTGAGAGAGAGAGAAACACAGTCAGTGTAAGTCAGTGTGCAGGACTCTGTAAGTGGATCAGGGAGGTGGGGGTGTGTGTGTAGGAATCTTTAGCCAGGCTATCGCTAACAAGCATGTGTCTGTCACACTCCTCTATACAGAAAATCCACTTCCACACCGCAGATTAGCATACTGTTTAAGCCAAAACACACACACACACACATGCACACACACACACACACACACACGCATACACGCACACAAACACACACGCACACAAACATACACGCACACAAACACACATGCACACGCACACACACATGCACACACACACCTACTTGCACGTACACAACCATACGGACACGCACACAAACACACACACACACACACACACACACACACACACACACACACACAGATGCATGCACACATTTGACAGAACTGTTCCTTCTGTGGATGTGATGTCTGCTCTGTGTGATGTCCCCATAAATCCTAATGAACGATCATTCGACACCTTTTTAATTATTCTGCGAGAGCAAATGAGGACACTGTAGCTCGTCCGTAACCCGCGTCATAGAGCTAGTGAAAGGTAGCAAGGGAGTTGTGTGTTTTATGACTCACAGTATAGGCCTACTAAGTTCAAATGATGGTGTGATGATGCAACAGTGCAAGTTCTCCTGAAATTCTTCTCCTTCTTCATATTATTTCAGTCAAAATAATGGATCATTTGAGTATAAAGTTATATGTCACTCCTCAACTCATTGTGAAGGTAGTTTTCACTTTTTTTTTCATTTCACTTTGTGATCCTTGTGATCAGAATCAGAAATCAGTACGTTGCCACAGACGCTGAAAGTAAACCAGAAGGAAAGCCCATATTAGGTAATTTTACGTTGGAGACGATTCGCTGATTTCCGCCGCACCTTTGAACTCCGGCGGATGTTTCAATCAAGCTCTCCTTCATAGCACAATTACCACTTTCACCTCCGCAGTCAAACACATGCGCGGCGCTTTAATGAGACGCCGCGCTCAGATGATCAATAACATTTAATAAACTGGAGGAAACACATCCCTCAGAAGGGGGTGGGAGGGTGTTGTTCAGGCTAGAAACCGTGCGCAACAAATCCGGAACGGTCGAATAAATCGCGTAATTTATACTTCTTAGGCACAAAATACTGCTTTCGTGATGGGTCCCACGGGAGAAGCCTCGCGTGCATCTTCCGCGGGCAACCTGTGAGCAAGGGTCTCCGGTGGCCGCGGCTCGAGCAGACGGCGCGTGATGATTACAGGTCCCGCGGGACATCCGGGAGGTTACTCCCTAATTGATTGTCATGAAAAGGTTCTTAATTAATTGAGAACCGTTGCGGCTCGCGCATGCGCGTTTCGGGGTATGCGCGCAACCCTATCAACGCGAGACAATGGTCTTTCTAAAAAAAAAGGCGATCGACCATCGGAGATGAATAAATAACTATCACAGGAATATCTGAGGGCTTGTTATGGCGCTTTTGATAAATAGACATTGTGCAATTGCGCATTTCCCTATACAACTGAGCTAATGCAACACGCATAGGCCTAGGATGAGCGTCCCACTCCAGTGCACTGCTCTGACGTGTTTAAATGTATTAAGAACAAATGCATGCATAGGCCTACTTATACATATCCTAAACGTACATTAACTTTACAGATGTGTCATTAGGTGCAAACGGGTACACGCACATGCGCACTGCAGAAGAGAGCGACAGACTCACTTCGTGGCTCGAGTGGCCCAGAATCTGGGATGCTTCTGCAATAAGGAAGGGGGGGGGGGCGCTTCGGATTAACCGACTGAAAAACGGTGAAACGTGTCAACGTGTAATTGCACGATAAGGCCTCCTCGCGAGGAATTCATCACCCCCCTCCCCCCCCCCCCCACCCCCCACTATTGCGGCCCTGCTAATCTCCTCGTGGCACATTCGTTCTCGCGCAATCGGTGCGCGTAATCTGCTGTCGACAGAACCGGGTCCAACACGGACGATGAGGCGTGAGGAGGAGAGCGGAGAGAGGAATATATGCGGGGGCGTGTGCAACTGCCGGCGATTATCCAAATGACACGGGGTGGGCGGGGTTTAGAGAGACAGACAAGACGCGCGCGCGCGCTGTCCGACCCCGGTGCGTGCGTCACCGGGTTATGAAATATAAGAGCGAGGTATGGGTGTACACCGCCACGCCCGCGTGCTCACCACCTGTCTCTATTGCTTTCATTGTCCCCGTGACCTTCTATCGTTTCATCCGGCCATTGTTTCCTGGGAGAGAGGTGTGGGGGGGGGGGGGGGGGGGGGGGGAGAGAGAGAGAGAGAGAGAGAGAGCGAGAGGGATAGAGGGAGAAAGAGGGGGATAGAGGGCGAGAGGGCGAGAGAGAGAGAGAGAGAGAGAGAGAGAGAGAGAGAGAGAGAGAGAGAGAGAGAGAGAGAAAGTCCATAGATAGCTCAGGTCGACCTAAGTCGTTTATCTTCTCACTTTTCAAATCTTCTCAGATAACATGGAATATCGTTCCCGTTCTGGGATAACAAGTTGCAAGTTGACCCAAGTTCAGTGCACACTTCAGAAAGTGCTTTTGAAGGCAACAGTAACAGCAGTTTTGATTGAGTTTCCTACAGTTATTTCTGACTTGATAATCGGTGTCGATTAGCTTGATTTAGCCTATAGGAATAATTTAAGCGCATTTAAAACGCAATACATCAGGTTATATAGGGCTATGTTGTAGGCCTATGTAAAACAGCGTCACTAAACCGAACATTGAGTCTGTCCTCAATTTAAATCCAAAGCATCTTTGATCAACTTTAATTGGACATCAATTACGGCAATAATTATAATAATAACATGCCAAATAACATTTTTTTGGTTTGGTATAAAGCATAGTCCTATGGAAATTTAAATAAACAAAATCAAACACATTTGTCAGAGCACTTCAATTGTGTTGCGCCCTATATTGCTTAATTGGTAAATTGTCAAATAATTTCACCCATATGTTCCTCTATTGAGCAGCTCTAATGAGAAATAGATGTGGAAAGATTGTGAAAGGATGCGGAATACATTTAAAAATGCTAATTGCAGCACGTTGACATTTGTATCTGAAGCAGTCTGAAACTAGTTGAGGTCCGAAAGAAACGCATCCTTGTGTGCGCGCGTGGTCACGTCACGAGAGTTGCGCTCAGTCTAACTAAGCATTTTTTTTTTAATTTCTCTGGATGAATTGATTACTAATCCCATCTCCTGAAACACAAAACATCCCCACCGGCCCTCTTATCGCCCCCCCCTTTTTTTTTTCTAAAGCCCCCCCCGCCCCCTCCCTCCCCTCTTATCACCCCTTTATTCAAAAGGACCCCCACCCTTTCACCCGCCCGCTCCGCAATTCGAGCATCACCCTGCCGCGGGACAATTGGCCCTAAACGTATCCGACCCACGTCATCATCATCCTTGTAACAAAACAGACATGCACGCGGAAACACCTGCCGTATTTCAGGGCTACTTTGTGACGTCACAACGACGGCCCTGAGTCGAGAGCGCATACAAGTTCACTGAAGACGTTATAGGCGTGTTTTTTGGGGGATGCCAAGAGATGAAGCGCTGAAACTGAATCAATAAGCTGAAATATCCTGACAACGATTGAATGGCATCTGCCTTGGAAAGGAAAATAGAGACAAGTCTTCTCAATGCGCAGCAGCAAAAGGTCGGGATTAATTTCCGACTCTTAAGAACAGTGAAACAACACGTCAACAAAGGTCTACGAAGAAAGATGCCCGACCCCAAGTAGTACAATTATCATTATTAATTATCATTATTCCTGATTTAATAATGACATAAAAAGTAGAACAGTGCCAAATTACATAATCGTACAAATGTTTGACAAAATAACAATTGTCACATCGTCGTGTCCATTACGCAAGAAATTTTTAAATTCTGCAAGAATTAGTGTGAAATGCTCTCACTCTGATGATCTGTCGGTTGTATTTTTTTCCAACTCCAGCAGATGGTTAAAATGGTCAGTCTGGGCGCCCGATATGAATAAGAGCAATTATCCGGAGGACCTGGCCTAAACTTGATCATGAGAGATATTCTCTATAGGTAGGCCTCGTGTAGAAACTGCCCCATATGCTATTTAGGCCTGAAAGGCCAAACATAACAATTTAATAAATAATAAGAATAAGCAAAAGATGCACTAAAACCAGCTTTCAAATCGTCCCGTTGTCTTTATACAATTATTGATTATGTTGATGATTGATTGTAACATAATTCAAAACAATAACATAATCGATGTGGCATAATAAAAACAAGACAATATAGTTCAGCGCGACTTTGTCCAGGCCTGTGTATAATCCACACTGAGCATCGCCTGATATCTCGCGATATGTCTGGTCCTGTGTCGACGCAGTGACATGTATGTACATGTGGAGCCCACGCGCGACGGCTGCTGTCACGCGATATTCTTCGCCGGATAGCGCTCGTGAATGCATGGGTTTAATTGCGCTTTAACTGGGGCCTAAATACAACGTTTTCCCCCTGAAGTTTTTAGTAATTAGAATATACAGAATAGGCCCATAAATAGAATATAAATCTTTTAATTATAGTTTTACGATTTTTTTTAAACGCTGAAATAACGCTGTTGGTGAGAATGGTCCGAAGTGTCCCAAATGTTATTTGCAGGACTAAATGGCTGGTTGAGAAACTCCAAAGGGCCCACCAAGCACACCATGTGTTCTTACCGAGGCGCAATAACAATCATATACATTTGATTCTACGAAGTTTCTTTCTGCAGCCAATAAGCCTATTTATTCACAATTTACATCATTTTACAACAACTAAACAATCCATATAACACTGACCTACATGTTTACAAGCATAACTTTGAACTTATTTTTAGAACGTGAATATGCTGTGAAACACATCTGGTTCACTCTTACTGACTTACTGACGAGTTGAACAATATTATCCTCAAACATTTTTAAAGATGGCGGAACTTTGAGTTCCACGAAGAAAATAGAAATCCCAGAAGAATCCAAAGCAGGATAGGACTCGTTTACAAACTTGGCATCGAGCTTCTCAGTTCGTGTGCACAACATCTGTCCGGCCATAGTTTCTAATCCAGACTTTAATCCTCCAATAAAATGTAAATTAGGCCTATTCGTTATATTTTAAGAATGAGTCCAACATCATTCTTTGAACCGTCCATAAATTACAATTCCACTGCGGTCTGCTGCACCAAAGCAGGCACGTTTATAATAACACCGAATTCAACATTTCGGTTACGTTACGGTCATTATAAATTACTGTACTTCCACCTTACTCCGCTTTTTTCGTCGTTTAAATATGAGTCAAAGGTAGGGTCCCGTGCACGCTCGTTCCCGCGGGGCTCTGGTAGTGCTGCGCGTGCAGCACGTGCAGTCTGCCCTGCACGGACGACTCGCCCGCCGGTTCGCCGTTCGGTAAATACATGCTGATCATATCCCGCAAGTCCCCAGTGGGGCACGGCGGAGGCGCGCGCGTCGTAGGTACCGGGGGGCTGACGTTGGGCTCGGACTTCACGAGGGACCCCAAAGTCCCGCCGTGCGTGGCCCCGGACGCGGGAGAGTGCACGCCCGAGTTATGGTGCGGGTGCGTGTAGCCGGTGAGCCCCCCGTAGCCCGGAGGGGAGCCGCTCATGTAGCTCGGTGAGTTCGAGATGGGGCTGTACTGCAGCGCGCTCATGTCGTAGCGGTGCACGTGCTGCGAGTTGTGCGCGTGGGGGTGGGGGTGCGGGTGGTGCGGGTGGTGCGGGTGGTGCGGGTGATGCGGGTGGCTCCCGGCGGGTCCCGGCGGCGGGTGCTGACTGTACGCGAGCTGCGCCTCTTGCATCATCGCGTGCGCCGCCGCGTGCGCCGCGGCGGCCACTTGGCCCGAGTAGGCGCCGCTCGCCCAGCCGTTCATGTGCGCGGTGTAGCCGGTCACCGCGCCGCCCCCGTGGCCCCCGCCGCCCCCGGCGCTGTCCAGTCGCTGTCCCATCCCGAGGCCGCCCGGGGAACCGAGGAGCCCGCCCGCGAGCGAGTACTTGTCCTTCTTGAGCAGGGTCTTGGTCTTCCTGCGCGGGCGGTACTTGTAATCCGGGTGCTCCTTCATGTGCATGGCCCGTAGCCGCTTGGCCTCGTCGATGAAAGGTCTCTTCTCCGCCTCGGTCATCACCTTCCACTCGGCGCCCAGCCGCTTGCTGATCTCCGAGTTGTGCATCTTGGGGTTCTCCTGGGCCATCTTGCGCCGCTGCCCGCGGGACCACACCATGAAGGCGTTCATGGGTCTCTTGACCCTCTCCTGGAGCGCCGCTTTGCCCCGCCGCCTCCCGCGTGCCCTCCCGGATTGGACGGGTTCGTCTGGGGCACCACGGGGGAGTGCAGGTCCGATTCCATCATGACGCTATACATTGACCTGCCGTTGTGTATACGGCTAAGGGGGGACGGGGAAACTAAAGGGTAGAAAATAATAATAAAAAAAACACCCGCCACTCAAATAGATGGGGACATTGAGAAGAGCGCGCGTTTGCGAGGAAAAAAAGGGTCCGAAATAAGAGACGGAGAAACGGAAGATAACCTAGGAGAGACGCGGAAAACACACGGAGAGAGGGAGAGATCAACTAAAGCGGGGGATTGAAAGATGTGCAAACGGCGTGTGGTTCAGGAGTCTAGGGCTGCGATCCACAAAGGTCGGATATGTGAACTCTTTTACCCCCTTTTTTTCCG
>NC_140294.1:1438061-1440561 GCF_964030765.1 Micromesistius poutassou
GTTGGGAAAACTTGGAGCCTAATTGTTGGAGGTTGTTGTCAGTGTTACTCCACTGCAGTGTACAATAGTTGCGTTACATTTCTCGCTGCTTTCCAAACCTTGTTCCCTCTGTGCAAATGTGTGACCTGCCTGCACACAGCTGGGCAAAATTGTGCTTATGTACTCTTTAATAGGACGCACTTATCACTGTTGGATTGAGTTTGTTTACGTCTGTTGGTGGTAGACTAGCCCACAGCCTGCCTGTGCCATAACCAATCGGAGGAGAGCCCTTCTAACCAATCAGAGGCGAAAAAGAGGCGGTACTTGCCCCTACCATCCGACGAGAAAAACATTCGCACCCCGCTCCCTCGCCTCCCGGGTTTTTTCGGGAGGAGCACGAGGGGGTATTGTCTCTCCCCATCTGTCACGTGCTTTCTGTGTGTTCCTCTCGGCCACGGGGGACGCGGCCCGTGTGGTTGGTATAGCAGTGAAGCAGGGCCCACGGGGCCCCGCGTTCCAGGGGGCCCATGCGGGCGGCCGACCGACGTTTCATTCACGTTTTAAAAAACGTCGCCTCTCGAAAGGCGACGCTCCTCATATCAACGTCGATGTTTGTTGTTGTTTGTTGTTTGTTGTTGTGGTTGTGTTTCCCTTCAGACGGCCTCGTGCGTGACCGCCAGCAATCACGCGGGATGCGTTCACGCATAACACCGCTACTCCGGACGCCCTCAATTCAGACGTTCCCTTTGAATGAAGCAGTAAAGAGTGGGCCCCGCCTTATCTTAAAGGCTGTCTATTCCGCTGTATTTGTTATTTGTGTCCCGTTTTAGTATTTTCGATTCTTTTCACAAGTGAAAGTTGTTTGCTCGAAGCGTTTTCCAGTGTCACGGCCAGTCACTGCGAACACCGAAGTTAACGTGTACACTTCGTCTCGTCGGTGACGTCACGGGGAATGCTCGGAACTTGTTTTGGTGGCGCCACTGTTGAGGATCAAAAGAGAGAGAGAGTTGAGTTAAATCTCCTCTCATCGCTCTCCTCTCTCTCCTCCCCCCCTCTCCTCTCTTCTCTCCTCTCCTCTCTCATCTCTCCCTCTCTCTCTCTCCTCTCTCTCTCCTCTCTCTCCCCCTCTCTCCCTCTCTCTCTCTCTCTCTCTCCCCCCCTCTCGCTCTCTCTCTCTCTCTCTCTCGCTCTCTCTCTCTCTCCCCCTCTCCCTCTCTCTCTCTCTCTCTCTGGCATGTGGAGGCCTAATAGAATCAAAGGCATTTCTCGTGTGCAGCGGTGGCGGTGGTGAGGAGGTTTGTTTAAGGCGCTGTCATAGCGAGCTGTCAGCTCCACTGGAACACTGCAGCCTCGACAGGAGGCTGGGAGCACCACACACACACACACACACACGCACACACGCTCACACACACACACACCACACACACGCAGTCTCACACACAGACACACACTCACACACAGACACACACAGACACACAGACACACACAGACACACACTCACACACAGACACACACTCACACACAGACACTCACACACAGACACACACTCACACACACACACACACTCACACACACACACAACACACACACACACACAGACACACACACACACACACACACACACACACACACACACACACACACACACACACACACCGTCTCATAGTCTTACACACACACACACACACACACACACACACACACACACACACACACACACACACACATAGACACACACCCACACACCCCCACATGCATGTGCACACACAGAATTTGTGGAATTTGAACAGTATAAATAAAGTTTGGAATAAGAGTGCAGCTTGAATGTCAAGAGCATGACTTTAATATGAAGACATACATTTCTTCTATGCAAGGCGTACAAAGACTTTAAGGACATAGCATTTTAAAGAGGACGGACATATCGGCATGATAACATCTCTGATGTCTAATAAATATATTATTTTAACCCTTTTTCACACAAACTTCCATCTTTGCTGCGAGCACTGAGCCTAGCGAAAGAAGGCTAGGTATGGTCTATTCTTTCACTCCCCAACATTTGGTATTTGCACAACAATTAAGATGTTGTACTTGCTTTAGATCCATTGCAAGCCTAGTTGTCCACTCGTCTCGTGTTTTTTTTTCCCTTTCATTTTAACGTCATCCGCTCAAATTATAAAATCTGGCTGTCATTTCCGCCCACTTTTTCTTCTGTTTCGCCTTTGCTCTGCACTGAATGAGGTAGTGAATAAGGAACATTGTCACCCCCATGTCCTCAACAGAAACACGCCGCCCCCCCCTCATCACCACCACCATCACCACCCCTCACACACCATTTATTTGAAGGGTCCGCATAACAAGGCCCCCCTAAACAGCCAAGCACAACGTTAAGCATTTTGTCCTCCAACCGTTTGAATCACCCCACACCAGCCCCTCAAAGTCTTGGTCTTCATCCTTCTCCTTCTTCTTTTGATTGACGCTTAATGACGGGCCCCAACCCCCCCCCCACCCCGGCTGGGGGTCC
>NC_140294.1:1458361-1475861 GCF_964030765.1 Micromesistius poutassou
ACTCACACACAGGTACACACACACACACACACACACACACACACACAGGTATACACACGTATACACACACACACACACACACACACACACACAGGTACACATACACACACACACTCACACACAGACACACACATAGGCATACATACTCACACACACAGGTACACACACACAGGCACACACACACACCTACACACACACACACACACACACACACACACACACACACACACACACACAGGTACACACACAGAAACACACACACACACACACACACACACACACACACACACACACACACACACACACACACACACACACAGGTACACACACAGAAACACACACACACACACACACACACACACACACACACACACAAACACACACCTACACACCCACACACAGGTGTACACACACACACACACACACCTAGACGCACACACGCGGCCGCGCCGTAGCCGCGGCGGCGGTGGCTCCGGGGCTGAAGCCGGCAGATAGCGGCGTTTACGTGGGCGGCGGCGCTTAACGAGAGGAACGCGGGCGGAGCGGAGAGAGAAAAAAAAACACACACAAACACACAGAGGGGTTGGAAAAAAAAAAAAAAACACTGAAACAACACCCGGCCTTTGTCAGCCCGACACATGTGCCAGATTTACGGCGGCCAATTACAAGCGCCGCTCTAGACTGCCCCCCCCCCACACCCCCCACACCCCACCCCCATTACCCTATCAAATGCTTTAATGGCCGTGTCCTCAAAGGGCTATCTGTTTGGCTTAGCCTCTCCCGACCTCCTCCTCCTCCTCCCCCTCCCCACCCCCCGCCCAAACCCCTCCCCCGTCTCCCCCAAAGTGCAGCACATATTACCGCCACCATGGGAAGTGACAGACAAAGAGTCTCCCCCCACCACCCCCCCCCACCACTACACACACACACACACATGCACATGCACTCACGCACACACACACACACACACAAGCACGCACGCTCATTGCCGCACACGCGCACATGCACGTGTGTGCGCACAAACCACACGCGCACAAACCACACGTAACCACACACGCACGCACACCGACACACTAACACACTAACACACACACACGCTCACACAACCACACAAACACACACACTTTTGGCCTATTTTTTGTTTGGTCCAATGAAACATGGCCTTCACTGAACACTCTGGTGTGAGTCGACAGGTAATTAAAACCGAGGGGAATTTGTGGTTCATTTGCCAGATAGTTATCTAAATTAAATAGCCTGCCTCAATGCCAAACTCTCGTGCTTCTCACCTCTCTCTCTCTCTCTCCGTATCCCTCTCTCTATCTGCCTGACTCGCCGTTACATCTCCCTCTCTCTGTCCCTCTCTCTCTCTCCCCCTCTCTCTCTCTCCCTCTCTGTCTCTCTCTCTCTCTCTCCGTATCCCTCTCTCTATCTGCCTGACTCGCCCGTTACATCTCCCTCTCTCTCTCTCTCTCTATCTCCCCCCCCTCTCTCTCTCTCCCTCTCCGTCTCTCTCTCTCTCTCTCTCTCTCCCATTTGTTGAGCTCACGGCAGCAGGGAGAAACAAAAGCTAAAGTGACAGTGTCTTCCTCCTCCTCCTCCTCCTCCTCCTCTGAGGGACTTTCTCCTGGGTCAGGTGATGAAGGTGTGTGTCTCTATGTCTTCATCTCTTTCCTCTCTCGGTGTCTTTCGCTCATTCTACCTATTAATCCAGTCATCATGCAGTCATCATCTATCACCTATCATCCATCTACCAGGTACCCATCATATACTCAACCCTCGATCATCCGTCCATCATTCATCCATCCATCATTCATCCATCTATCATTCATCCATCATCCATCCATCATTAATCCACCTATCATTAATCCGTCTATCATTCATCCATCCATCATTAATCCGTCTATCATTCATCCATCCATCATCCATCCATCATTCATCCATCTATCATTCATCCATCATTCATCCATCTATCATTAATCCGTCTATCATCCACCTATCATTAATCTGTCTATCATTCATCCATCCATCATTCATCCATCCATCCATCCACACACCCTCCCTCCCTCTCTCCCTCCCTCCCTCCCTCTCTCCCTCCCTCCCTCCCCTCTCCCTCCTCAGCCAACCAGCCGGTCCTACTGTAAGAGGCAGCATGATCTCTCCCTGTCACATCTGTTGGCACGTTGCCATCTGGCCGTGACGGCCAAATAACACTCTTCAGGGCAGAGAGGTGTGTGTGTGTGTGTGTATGTGGGTGCTTGTGCGCTGGTGTGTGTGTATGTGTGTGCATATATGCGTGTGTCAAGCAGAGCACAAAGGATCACTTTATCCGATTAGTATGCATCTCCAAAAAAAAAAGAAAAAACACCAAACAGAATTGCCCCCGCCCCTCCCCCCCCCCCCCCCCCCCCTCGTCACACACCCCTCTACTCCAATTAATGGATTAGAAAATGATGTTGAGGTGACACTCATGGTGGGACCACCATGAGATGGAGATTGGTTAAGGTTTTAGTTTGACACAATTTGAAATGCCGTGACGGACATACAGACGGTATGTCACGTGGCAGGCTTTGGTTCTGTAGTTGGGATTATTTGTTTGTATTTGCGTTGAGCGCAACTATTTTCATAGCACCGTGAAATCCCTGCTAATAGAATAAGTCCAATAAGTCCAGCTGGGTGAAACGTCGGCAGGGCAGGGGTTAACAACAAACTGATGATCCGTAATCAAACACACCTTCAACCAATCAGAAAAGGGCACTTGTAAAAAAACAACAGATGTGGCCGGCTATCTACTTTATCTTACGACGTCGTAGTTTTTTTTTACGAGGCTGCGAAAGCAACGTCAAACAGGGCGGTTTCGAAAACTTGGGCGGCCCTTTGGGACCGACCGAATTCAATACACCCGACGGAGGTGAGACGTGTGGTTGAAATGTTCCAACTGAAACAATCAGGCTAGCAGCTGGTGGCTAAGGGGTGATGAGAATTAGACCCTACAGGGCGTTGTTTTGGTTTAGGAAACTAAAGTGCTTTGTTTTTCAGGGAGCTAACTAGATACTAATAACTAGATCAGTTATTAAACAGAATTGTTTAATTCATTTTTTTTCCTTCCTTGGCCCTGACCGAGCGTGGCAGTGTATTCACTGGAAGCGCTGAAGGAGGTTTTCATTTATTGATGGTCATGTTATGTTATGCGATCATGGGATGTGATGAAGGTCACCACGTACAAACGACAGAGGGTTATATCTCTCTCTGTGCGGCGGAAAAAGCGTGGTTCACTGGACCTCGGACTATTCGTTTTACCGCAGACCAACAGACAAGACGTCAGTCAGTCAGTCGGACGGTCGACTGACTGAAAGGGCAGGCGAGAAAGTAGACCGAGAGACAGAGACAGACGGACAGACGGACAAACTGACTGAGGGTCAGAGAGGCAAGTAGGCGGACAGACAGACAGACAGACAGACAGTGGGACAGACAGACAGACTGAGGGTCAGAGAGGCAAGCAGACGGACAGAGCAGTCAAAGAACCAGACGGCAAGTCAAGCCCCTGTCGCCTACCAGACAGACCGCCCATCAAATTGACCGTCTGTATATTTTTGATTGACACTCACAAGTCCTCGGAGTGCCTTCCCATGTCAGGGTGTCAAGGCGTGTCACTCACTCACTCACTCACTCACTCACTCAAGGCTGATAACCCGAGACGTTGGCCCTCGATTCACCTCTCATCTCACTGCGGGCGCAGAAGCCGCTCAGGGTCCTAAATTAACCTCTGGGATGTCGTCTCTTCACCTGCCGGGGATGAGCCCATCTACCGACCTGACACTTGTTTTAATACGTTGACATTGTCACATCTAGCTGCCATTCTCTCTCGTTCTCAACTCTGCTCTCCGTAACGTCCAAATGATCTCCAACTAAGACTGGAATTACATATGTATATACAGTATATGCAGGTTGGTTTAATATTCCACAAAAAGAATGAAACTGAATGCTTAGAGCAATGGACGCTTCCTTGCTTTAGTCGTTGAATGAATCAACTTGTAACAACAGAGGCCTGTAGTAGAGAAGTATTCCTCATATTGATCATATTGAACGACACACACACACACACGGTACAATATGACATTCAAGCCATGCATAAAAAGTCCAACATCGTGTCCAGTAACAAACACGGTTCACTTCACTCTTTCATTTTATTGCTTTTCTTTTTTTATACTTCTACCATCTCGTTGTGTGAACCTTGGCCCCTCGACAGAGAAAAAAAATAAAGCAGGCAAAAATAAACGTTCCAGGCAGCAGTTAAATCAGGACGTTAATGGCGGTGGGGGAAAGCGAGGGCTTCACGGCTCCCCACCTCCAGTAATGACCGTCTTTACTCAACTTACTCACATACTGGGATAAAAAAAACAAAAAACATCTTGTTTTAAATGTAGACCTACTAATAAGCCTTTCCGGCGCCTTTTCACTCCTGACTCGTGCCTTTGACTCGCACCAGATTCCCACTGCGATCCCACCTGCAGCGTGGGGCTGGATTCTATTTTACTTTAGAATGGATATGTAGACTCGGTTGTGCAGTAGGTCAGTATGATGGATCAGAGATCAGAATTTTAACAACTTAATGTTTTTAAGTGAATAAATGAAAACAAAAGTATCTCTTCATTTCATGCTAAATTAATGTGTATTTTGGGTTTAAAGTAGGCTTCATTCATTAAAAAAAAAAAAAAAAGCGCAGTAGGCCTACCTCATCAAGTGGTCTAAGAGGTCAGGGGACCGGACCCTGAGAAGTGTGTGTGTGTGTGTGTGTGTGTGTGTGTGTGTGTGTGTGTGTGTGTGTGTGTGTGTGTGTGTGTGTGTGTGTGTGTGTGTGTGTGTGGGGGGGGGGGGGGGGGGGGGGGGGGGGGCTGCACCTGGTCACTTGTGTCGGTTTAATTGGGCTGACGTGAACGGGGCTCCGCAGGAACTCGGTCAGTCAACAGGCGACGGCCCGGGAGAGCTTCCGCTTCACCGGAACGCTTGATTCGTTGCGCGCATTTCATGCAGATCTCCAGCGCCCTCTATCGGTAAGTATATAACAGTTCATGGGTAGAATATATACAAATAGTGAAATGAAAATTCAGTGCAAAGGAAAAATAAGTAGGCCTATCAATTGGGATTACATTTTGGCCTAATCATTTTAAAAATGTGGCTCTATATTCATGGTATGGTAACCAGTATGTATTATTAGACATGTGGGCTACTGATGTAGCCTACATAATAATAGACGAATTTCACCCTCACCCTTAAAAAATACATTAATCCATCCTGTCAAGAGGAGAAATAATCATCCTCTAAACTCAGCTGGCATTAGAGTGGGAAGTGAACCCACGCCGGTATTTTGTGGGACTTGCTCTCACAGCCGTTATCGCCCCGTTTGCGGTAGTTGGTCTGTGCTGCCGCCTGGTGTTCAAATTGGTCACTACACATGTGATTTATTCATGTTTTATTAATTACTGAATATCCTATTGATTTGATTGATCTGAATTGAATTGGATCATGCCAAATGCATCTCTATCTCTCTCCCTCTTCTTCCTGTATTTATTCCTGGCTTGTTCTGTCTGACTTTGACTTGCCCCCCTAGCTTAGACGTGTGTGTGTGTGTGTGTGTGTGTGTGTATGTGTGTGTCTGAACATGTGAGCATGTGTGTGTGTGTGTGTGTGTGCGTGTGTGTGTGTGTGCATGCGTGCGTGCGCGTGTGTGAGAAGAGCCCTTTAGCAGGTAGGGTAACAAAAGGCGTCCAGCTTATTAATTATTTTCAATTAATAATTACAGCTTATTATGAATTTCCTGCCCTTTTCCACAGAGAACAAAATAGTTTTTTTGGTTTCAGCAGGAAAACTATCACTATCAAAATATGTGACATCCATTACCTAATTTCATTCTATATTGGACATTTTAGAAGTGGCTAAACATCACACACACACTTTTATTTCTCCAGGTTACCTATGCATGAAAGGGATCACATAATAAAGGACAGACACACACACTCTCTCTTTGTATCTATTGGTCGTTCTGATTGGCCAACACACAAAACAACACACCCACACGTGTACGCCAACACAGAATAAAATGATTAGAGTGTGATTTCGATTTTTTGATCACTGTTGGCCATTTTTTATTCATCGGACGAGTCACAGTTTAAATAAATAAAAAATACACATGATTGATTATTGCAAACTTTACTACCACTGTATAATATTTGTTATCGTATAGTCAAAATCACAGTGCAATTACATTGATGGCTTTCATTTAAATATATAAGTTAAAAGAGTTAGTTGTTGAAATGTTCCACACAGAGCTCATGTTAGTAGCTGTCCAATATATTTAAGTCAGCATTGCTTTCCAGGAATTACATTAATACAAACAGAGAAAAACATGAATCTAAAATATAAAAGTCAGATTTTTACATTGACAATGGAAAAAAATGACACAAATATTGATATCTTGTACTCCTGTATTGCTTATACTTTGTATTATTTTCAGGAAGCAAAAAACGAATGGAAAACAACAGCAACCAACCAAAACAACAAAGTAAGACATTTTAAGGTTCGTTTTTCATTTAGCATCCCACACGTCTCGCCAGCAATGAAAAAAGCCACGCATTTTATCTTTCACCGTTTTAAAAGGCTATTGTATTTTTAGGCTCATTGCATTCATATAAATTCATCCACAAAAAGATGCGAAAACAAAACCCAGCCATGAAACACATGATGACACGCCATACAAGACTTAGACGGCAGAACAAAATATATATATTTCATAAGGAAATTGATAAATTGATGTTAAAAAAGACTTACCTCGAGTGTAAGATTCCAGGGTGAACCGCACTTTGGACGGCTTGGTGAGACTTAAAGGGAGTTTAAACGGCGCCGGTCTAGGGAGCCGGGAATTCATGTTCAAGTACAATTTTCATTTTGGCAAAAAAAAAAGGTTTGTTTGATTAACAGCGGTCCTTCATTCTGTAAATGTACGGTCAAATGTTGTGGTCAAAAAAAACACAACAACCGAATAACACGTTTGGTGATGGAAGGAAACGATAGAATCGGGCAGCGCAAGAATGGTGTTTCAACCTGATTGGGAACGTGAAGATCCGAAAATGACAAACAATTCAACAAAAAAAGTGTCAGTACTTTTAACGGCTTAATCAAGCGCAGGGGGAGCGGTTGATTAGGAGGATACGTCTGGGATTCTCGCCTCTGATTGGTTAGAACCTTTAGACCGTGTTTTGATTAGTCCTAGCTGTTTGCAGGAGTTTATGGTTATGGTTATGGTTAGGGTTAGAGTTAGGGTTAACCCTTACCCAAACCCTGACCCTAACCATAACCATAACCAATCGAAGAAGAGCTTCCCAGACTTATCCTACGAAAAAAAATATTGCGCAGGGGGAAGGGACTCAAATACGGACAACAGCAACATTTCATCGTTCGCAAAAACAGGAAGTGGACGTGACATCGCGTCCACTCAGCCTACGTGGCGTATCACAGCGTTTTGGTCGGTAGTGTATGGCTTGTTTGGTCAGGCGATGGCTTCTGGTCGGTTTTTTTTTTCCTTCATTTTGGTCCTTTTGTCCGTCGGT
Organism: Micromesistius poutassou; assembly: GCF_964030765.1. Taxonomy (NCBI): domain Eukaryota; kingdom Metazoa; phylum Chordata; class Actinopteri; order Gadiformes; family Gadidae; genus Micromesistius; species Micromesistius poutassou. The sequence goes on from NC_140294.1 coordinate 1,465,966, forward strand.
AGAGACACCGTTCTAAAAGTTCAAAGTAGTCCGGAGGTTCGCGTGTCTTTAGGAAACGACGGTCAGAGTTTGGGCCTTTTACGTTTCAAGATCTCTCCCTCTCTCCCTCTCCCTCTCTCTCTCTCTCTCTCTCTCTCAGAGGTTGGTCTCGTCCCAGGACGGGTCGTTGAGGTTCTTGAGCACGCGCCGCACCACCCGCTCCATCTCCTTCCTCGCCCGCTGCTCCTCCTCCAGCGTGCGACGCATCCTCTTGTTGTCCTGGTTACGGAGAGAGAGAGAGAGAACGAGAGAGAGTGAGAGAGAGAGAGCGAGAGAGAGAGGGGGGGGACAAAGAGAGAGAACGAGAGAGTGAGAGAGAGAGAGAGAGCGAGAGAGAGAGAGAGGGACAAGGAGAGAGAACGAGAGAGAGAGAACGAGAGAGAGAGATATACACAGACAGCCAGAGAGAGCGAGACAGCGAGGGACAGAGTGAGAGAACAAGAGAGAGAGAGATATACACAGACAGTGAGAGACAGAGCGAGAGAGTGAGAGAACAAGAGAGAGAGAGATATACATAGACAGTGAGAGACAGAGCGAGAGAGAGCGAGAGAACAAGAGAGAGATATACACAGACAGTGAGAGACAGAGCGAGAGAGAGAGCGAGAGTGAGAGAACGAGAGAGAGGGGGAAGGAATAAAGAGCAATAAAGGAAAGTGAACGGTTTTCAAGCCAACTTGCTTTGCCCACAATCCTTCCTCTGACCCTCACTCCTTCATCATGAGCTTGGATGTTTCTCAAACCGCGGGTCGTGACCTCATATGCGATCGACCGGCGGGGGGTCAGCGCTCGGTAGTCCATTTAAATCGACCCCCTTTCACACTAAAACATGCTTTTAATGCAGTTATGGCAAAGTGAATGATACAGTGGGCCACGACCCAATGACACCACCAACAGAGCCTCTTCCCAGGGGAGCGGTCGTAGGACCAACACAGGTGTCTCTCGTTACACTAATTATGGCTCCAGGCGTAATTAGTGTAATGAGAGACACCTGTGTTGTGAGACGACACCTCTTTGTTAAAGGGGCTGTAGACCTCGGAAGAATAAGTCCCGCCTCCGAGGCTCCCGGTTCCCTCGGTCAAATGTCTATGGGAAATAACGTGGGGTTTTTGGATTGTCGGTGCCGTTAAAGTAGTAAACAATTATTAATGCTACTCTAACGGCACCGACAATCCAAAAAGCCAGTTGAAACTAGATGGAAAAGGTGTGTAGTTCAAAACGTGACGCAGCTTTTACTTCTTCTCCACCTACAGAGTTTGTTATGTACGATCATTCATAAACCCCATGTTATTTCCCATAGACATTTGACCGAGGGAACCGGAGCCTCGGAGGCGGGATTTATTCTTCCAAGGTCTATTGGATGTGTTCAAAATCGTTCCCTATTCACTCTCTCACTATTCCCTATATAGTGTTTATGATATAGTGAACTATATAGGGAACGAACAAACGAGAATTCGGACACTACGCTGAACATTTCTAAACGTCATTGTGGTATATGGGAGTAACATGTAGGGAACATCGTATGTTCAAGGCAAAGGCAAGGCAACTTTATTTATACCGCACTTTTCATACACAAGGCAGACTCAAAGTGCTTCACATATAAACAATGTCATACAATAAAAAGAAAATAATAGATAAGTAAAAGAAAACAAAAAAAGAGTAAAATAGATGGAGAATAAAGGCAAAGTTAAAAAAGCATTCTAGAAAGTGCAATGTATTTAAGATCAGATACACAGTCTCCCTGGTATACCCACGTTGGGACTCCAACTCAAATTTGGGGTATTTTATTGTCCACTATATAGTGAATGAAATCAACCACTGAGAATCCGGACACCACTACAGAATGGCGCGCGCCCCTATATAGTGCACTATATCCGTGATAGGGAACCATTTCGAAACACAGCTATTGTCGGCGAGGAGAATGCTCTCCACTCACCTGTTTGAGGTCCTGGACTTCATCCCTCAGACCGTACACTGTGTCCACCAGGCTCCTACAGGGGCAGGGGATAAACACAACCGTTGAGGTCACGTGATCGGGGAACGGTATCGAGGATTGACGGCGTAAAAGAGGGGTACGCACAGGGTACGTCAGAAGAAAACGCACGCACGCATATACGCACGGATGCACGCACACGTACGCGCAGATGCACGCACGCACACGCACGCATGGAATGCACACACGCACGCACGCACGCACACACGCACACATTACATTACATTTAGGGAATAAAGCAGCCTCTTTTATCCCAAGCGACCATAATTACATTTGTCAGAAGAAAACGGACACACACAAACGCACGCACGCACACACACACACACACACACACACACACACACACACACACACACACACACACACAGTCCCCCCCCCCCCCCCCCGTCTCACCTCTCCTCCACCACCGTCTGGCCGTTGCTCCGCGTCTCCTCCACGATGATCTTCTCCTCCTCGGGGAACAGCATGTGAACGTCCTTGCGGCTGGAGTCTAGGGGGGGAAAGTTCACGGAGCTTTAGTTCAATGAAGTGGTATATATTATACATTAGTATAAGTTTAGTTAAATGAAGTAGTATATATTATACATAAGTACACAGTATGTTACACGTGAACCTCCTAAGATGGCACAGTTTGATTGGTTCGCTACCTCGTGATATTGGGCGATACCTCCGTGATTGAGATCTCAAACTCGGGATATTGTTTTCGTCGCCCGTGGCGGTCGTCTCGTCACGATTATAAAGACAAATAAACCGCTAATAAAAACAAATAAATCCCGGCAAAAAGTGTTATCTTGTTTATTTTTGTGTTCACGTGTAGTAGGTGGGGGGGTCTAATTATATAATAATATATAATTAATAAATAAGCTTTTCAAAATAACACCTGGAACAAGAACTGTCAAAGAATGTGTGCATTTTTTACTTTTCAAATATTCAAAACTACAGATTTTTATTATTTTTATTCTTTCATCGTAAAGTGCTGTGGGAAACCCTGCATATTGTATAAGTACTAGTATGGAGTGATGTAGTAAACCCATCGTGACACAAACAACAACAGTGGGAGTCATTCTGAGAGGAAGATGGGTGCCCCACTTGGCCCCTAGGAAGGACATTGAGCCGTTTGTGACATCACAAGTGGGAGAGGCCACTCCCACAAGATGAAGCCCCGGTCGGCTCATCACCTCCGTCCGGACACTCCCACTTGTGATGTCACAAATGGGACTGATTTAGAAAAAGGCCCTTACGATGGGGAATGGGATATTTATACCTGGTGGCAGAATAGCGAAATAGGAACGTTTGAAACTGAATCTGAAGAGATACGACGAGATGAGGCCAGGAATCAAGTGCATCTGGAGGCTGCATCAACAACCACTTGGGGTTCAACACACAAGGACTCACATTTAACCCGGCAGGAACACGCTGAGGAGATGCACGTCAGTGCCCTGGCACATGCTTCGCAGGGCTAAGTGGATTTATTTTTGTGCCTTTTCTTTAGTTCTTATCTTAATTGATGTTTCTAAAAAAATGTATATGATTTGTGACATCACAAGTGGTGTTCTCCTCATCCACGTGTGGGGAAGTAGGAGCCCAAAACCATATCTGTATTCAAACATTTGTCTTAAGTGGACACATGTTCACTTTAGTTTTAATTTCAAAGACATATCTGAAATGTGACGGGCAGAATTCCCATCGTTTAAAAGACAAACTCACTCGCCAAAAGGACCGATCTCAAAGTGAGCTAGCATGCTAGCATGTTAGGGAGGATTCAACTCCACTGGCCTGTGTGACTGTGAAGTCTTTGGGAATACCGCTAGCAGATCATAAGCAAACGTTGTAATAAACCTCACATAGGACAATAGCCATGAATAAGAAACATGCTCTAGGTGGGACACACAACATGGCACACACTCCGAGAGTAGCTGTTGCGCTAACAAGTCTCTCCAACCCTCAAAAATCAGACTAATTCATGACCGAGTGACTAGCGACCTAGCTACTTAACGACCTAACTAGTTAGCATCCTATCTACTTAGCGACCTAGCTACTTAGCATCCTATCTACTTAGCGACCTAGCTACTTAGCATCCTATCTACTTAGCAACCTAGCTAGTTAGCGACCTAGCTAGTTAGCATCCTAGCTAGTTAGCGTCCTCGCTAGTTAGCGACCTAGCTCGCTAGCTCGGTGGGGGTGAAGCGGGAGCGGGACTGCTACGGCTGTACGCTACGAGGCCTTACGCTGCAGCGACATCATCCTGTAGCTAGGCGAGATCCAGACACTGTCATTTTCCGAGTCCTCTGATTGGTCGGTGCACGGCACCGCGGCCGCGGGCGCGGGGGCGGGTGGCGGCGTCCACGGTCACGACGAGGTGGGCGTCGGCCAGCACGTGATTGTGCATGAGGTCGGTGCCCTGCCAGGCTTTGGTGCCGGAGGGAAATGGGGGGGGGGGGGGGGGGGGTGGAACGGAATGAACCAAATAAGGACAGGATGGGGGGGGAGGGGGGGAGGGGTGGTGTCGGGACAAACCATTTTTCGGATGAGTCAGGCGGGAAGATGTGGTAATATTACGGGACAAATGATTAAAATGATGTTTTTTGGGGGGAAGGGACCCAAACGAAAGCAGTGAGGGAGGGATTCAACATGAACCAGAAGACGGGAAGGGAATGACACAAGACGACAATAAAGAGAGAGAGTAAAGACATTCACGTCAGGAGGAGAGTGGAACAGGAGGAGAAATGAAAACAACAGAGGAGAGAGAGAACTGTTAGAGAAAATAGCAAACCAGTTAGTAGAGAGACCATCTAGAAGTACACTCTGTGTGTGGGTGGGTGTGTGTGTGTGGGGGGGTGTGTGTGTGTGTGTGTGTGTGTGGGGGGGTGTGTGTGTGTGTGTCCTCACTGGAGTTGAGGGTCTGGCGGGTCCGGGCACTGGTGCAGTACGCTTCAATCACTTTCAGGATCTGGGCGTCCTCCTCCAGCGCTGCCGTACCTGGCCGAACGAGAGAGAGAGAGAGAGAGAGAGAGAGAGAGAGATAGAGAGAGAGAGAGAGAGAGCATCAAGCCCCTGACGTAATTAAAGTGGACATCTAAAGTAACGATATAAACTATAAAAAACGATAAACTATTAACTAACTCTTAACACATCACAGAGGGACGTATCCATTACACACTGACTCGATATCTTGTCAGGAAGATGTAGAAAAGTTATTTAACATACATCTCAATCTCAGTCAACCTCAGTCTCAGTCTATTGGTCAACACGTGAATGTGGTGGAGTGTTAGCGCTGGCCGCTACGCTACGTGGCTAAGCTACGTGGCTAAGCTACGTGGCTACGCTACGTGGCTACGTACTCTTCCTGGTGCTGAAGTCCTCCTCCGAAGGCTTCCTCTCCGGCTTCCTCTTGGGCAGCAGCTTCTTCATGTTCTTTGGACTTTTACTCTGGTCCTGGGAGAGAGACATACAGAGAGAAAGAGAGAGAGAGAGAGAGAGAGAGAGAGAGGGAGAGAAAGAGAGAGAGAGAGAGAAAGAGAGAGACAGAGACATACAAAGAGAGTAAGAGAGAGAGACAGAGACAACGAGAAAGAGAGAGACAAAGAGAGAGAGAGAGAGAGAGAGAGAGACAGAGTCAGAGAGAGATAAAAAGACAGAGAGAGAGAAAGAGACATAGAGAGAGAGAGAGTGAGAGAGAGACAAAGAGAAAGAGACCAAGAGAGAAAGAGACAAGAACAAAAAGAGAGACAGAGAAACAGAACAATAATTGATACAGTTTCGATAAATTGATGTAATCACTTTAGTCAACTCTAGGTAAAAACACCAACATTTGTCCCAAAAAATGCTAACGTCGCTTTTCTCAGTTTCAGATCATTACGGAAAACAACACTTTGGTTTTTTTTTTCTCCCTTGGCTACCTGCCAGACAAGGGAAGCGAAAAATAAATCACGGCGGCGGACATTGACGATTCTTTTAGTTTACGATTTTGACACCGTTTTACGGCACTTTACTGATTGAAAACATCATCCGTCTACGAATCAGAATTACGGCCAAAGTATACTACTCCGTAACTACGGAGACCCCTCGAGCATTCGCAGTTCTCCGTCTGGATGTCGGATACGCAATGCAACTCGCCGCCCGATCGATCTTATATGCTGACTACTAACCATGTAAATAGTGTTGAAAATAAACGTCCCAAAAGCTTTTCAAATCTTATTTGGTGGTTTACTAGTCCTTAATGTGCAAAGTAAACAATGTACAAAGTAAGGGGGAAAAGTGATTCCGGAAATGATTTTGATAGAGGACCAATCACAGAGCCTTGCCGTCTGATGACGTCATGATGCTCATCACCATGGCGATGCCGTCTCAAAAACATTGGAATGCGCACGTAGAGCTACGGGGAGGGTCACCGACAGGCTCTCCATCGACGGAGACGGCTCTCTGTGTCTACGTGCAGCACATTACGGAGGACTATAAATCCACCTTTGGACGCCCCCGGCGTTGCGTTACCTCCTTGTAGCAGAGGGTGGCGGACGGGCGGAGGGGGGGTGCGGGTCGCAGGCAGCTCTGGCTCCAGGGCCGCGGGGTGCTGGGGGGCTCCAGGCTGCCCCAGGCCGACCCCCCGCCGCCCAGCGACCCGTAGGTGGGGTTGCAGGAGGAGGAGAGGGGCGCGTGGGGCAGGGTGTGGTAGCCCGTGGCCGTCCCGCCCCCGCCGAAGCCGAAGGGACCGCTGCCACCGCAGGACTCTGAGTGCCTGGAGGAGGGGGTGGCTGGGTGGGGGGGGAGCTGTGGGAGGGTGGGGAGGGAGGGGGAGGGAGAGAGAGGGGGGGGGAGAGATGGGGGCAGAGAGGTGGAGGAGAGAGAAAGAGAGTTGGAGAAGAGAGGTGGAGGAGAGAGGTGGAGGAGAGGGGAGTAGAGTGGAGGAGAGGGGGATAGAGGAGAGGGGAGAGATGGTGGAGGAGAGGGGAGAGAGATGGAGGAGAGGGGGGGGGGGGAGAGAGGGGGAGAGGGGGCGAGATGGGGAGGGAGGTGGAGGAGAGAGTTGGGGGAGAGAGGGGGAGGAGAGGGGAGGAAGATGGAGGAGGGGGGAGTAAAGTGGAGTAGAGGGAGAGAGAGGGGGAGGAGAAGAGAAAGAGAGGGGGGAGAGAGGGGGATGAAGATGGAGGAAGGGGGGAGTAAAGTGGAGTAGAGGGGGAGAGAGGGGGAGGAGAGGAGAGAGGAGGAAGATGGAGTAGTAAAGGGGAGGAGAGGGGGGGGGAGAGGGGGAGAAGAGAGGGGGAGAGAGGTGAAAAACCTATTGATCACGGTGTCTGTTCCAATCAATCACTACCTTGGCCTCTAAAAGGAAGTGCGTTGCCATATACGGGCGTGTGTCTTACAGTGTGAGTGGCGTGCGGCTGGGCAGGCGCGTGCGCGTGCGCGGAGGGCGCGTGTGTGTGTTTGGTGAGCAGGTCCAGCCACTCCTGGAGCTCCTCCTGGCTGCTGCACGTCACCTGCATCCTCTCACAATGGCTGCCTGCAGGCACACACACACGCACACACACACACACACACACACACACAGAATTACACACAGATACATAAGAGAGTGACACACAGAGGGATGAACACACACGCACAGACACACACACACACACACACACACACACACACAGTTGCACGTGTGCACACACACACACACACACACACACACACACACAGAATTACACACAGATACATAAGAGAGAGAGTGACACAGAGGGATGAACACACACGCACAGACACACACACACGCACACACACATACACACACACACACACACACACACACACACACACACACACACAGAATTACATACATATACATAAGAGAGAGTGACACACAGAGGGATGAACACACACGCACAGACACACACACACACACATGCATACATGCACACACACACACACACACACACACACACACACACACACACACACACATACAGACAGACACAGAGCCACACACACACACATGCACACACACACACACACACACACACACACACACACGGGCACATAAACACACACACATAAAAACACACACACACACACACACACACACACACACATAAACACACACCCATGCGTGGTAAGTTTTCCACATCTAAATGAAAGCACCCTATAAATAAAATACATTTAAAGATATTTGATCATCAGGATTCTCAAAACGACAATATCCAACCAACTCACACACTTAACTAGCCCCATGTGAGGGATGGATATTTATATTTATGGGCGCGGCCGCACATGGACGAACACAAGACTGCGTGGGGAAACTATGGCAACGCCATGGCTGTGCGCTCCCTTACCGGATATTTCAAAAGCGTTCCTGATGTTGTCTCCGTCTTCCATCCGGGAGATAAGCATTCCGGACAGCGGGATTCTCCCCTTGGGAAGTGAAGCACACAGTCAGACGGGTTCACTCCCTCTCTGCCGCCAGCTCTCATCAGGAGAGGCTTTCATTATTCATTTGATCATTTATTCATTCGTTTGTATCTCTTTTTCTTTTTCAAAAGCGTTTAGCTTTTCTTTTTTTTTTTACGTCAACTGTTAACCTGTTCTTAATTTATAAACTATTTAAAGCCTAGTTAATCAACATTTACCATATTCTTAATTGATTCACAATTCAAAGCCTATTTCACGGCCACTGTAAAACTATACCTATAACTATACTTTTGTCCTTTGTGTGTGTGTGTGTGTGTGTGTGTGTGTGTGTGTGTGTGTGTCTGTGTTTGTGCCTGTGTGCATTTGTGCGTGCCTGTGTGTGTGTGTGTGTGCGCGCGCGAGTACCTGGTAGATGAACCCACTCATCCTGGGGCTAGGGGAGAGTACGAGCAGAGTGTGAGCGAAGAGAAGGAGGTAGCGCTCATTCCTTTCCTGGAAAACACACACACACACACACACACACACACAGGCACGCACACACACACACACACACACACACACACACACACACACACACACACACACAAACAGATCAATTTGCATGGTCAAGAAGTAATCCTCCCATAAAGATAGATTATTCTGTTGGTTGATTAAAGATGGTTTCCGGTGTCTAAACGTAGACCGGACCAAAGGGTCCAACAGCATCATTACGGGATGAGGGTTATCACCATAGCGATGACGTCATGATTCTCATCACCATGGCGATGATGTCATGATGCTTATCACCATAGCGATGACGTCATGATGCTTATCACCATGGCGATGACGTCATGATGCTTATCACCATGGCGATGACGTCATGATGCCCATCACCATAGCAATGACGTCATGATGCTTGTCGCCATGGCGATGACGTCATGATGCTTATCACCAAAGCGATGACGTCACGATGCTTGTCACCATAGCGATGACATCATGATGCTCGTCACCATGGCGATGACGTCATAATGCTCGTCGACCATAGCGATGACGTCATGATGCCCATCACCATGGCGATGACATCATGATGCTTATCATCAAAGCGATGACGTCATGATGCTCGTCACCATGGCAATGACGTCATGATGCTCGTCACCATAGCGATGACGTCATGATGCTCGTCACCATGGCGATGATGTCATGATGCTCGTCGCCATGGCGATGACGTCATGATGCTTGTCGCCATAACGATGACATCACGACGCTGATGCAGTGCAGCGGTGGTTGGAGCGCTGTGTGTTGCCATGGTTACCAGGCAGCCCTGGGTGAAGACCCCGGTCTGGACCATGTGGAGGACGGGGCCCAGGGTTCTGATGTCATCGCCCTCCCAGTTCCTGATTGGCTCGGTGAGGATCTGCAGCTCCAGCTCCTTCCTCTTCCTCACCTCCAGGCACTGGGACTAGAGAGAGAGAGACACACACACACACACACACACACACAG
>NC_140294.1:1483361-1503361 GCF_964030765.1 Micromesistius poutassou
GCGCTGTGCAGGGATTATCACACTGCAGATGACGGATGTTACGGCCGTCGTTAAAAGTGCTGTGTGTTGTCGTCGTCGGCATTGATGGGGAGAGTGGTGTCTGGCCACATCGTGATACGCGGTTATGTCCTCTACGTTTACGATCGTGAAACGCTGCCTGAAAATTTTGAGGTTTTTGCCGAGGTCTTTCCATATCTTAAATAGCCAATTATCATTTTCTTTATTACGATTATATGTAATGAACCTCAGTTGAGCTCCTGAACAGATATCAGAAGGTATCGTCCTGAAGCCCAAAGCGAATGACTGTGTCGGAGCGACACAGAATAATGTTTTTGAATATGAGAGTCCTATTACGAAGAGAGAGGGAAGAATGTGCGAGGGAAAGAATAGATGGCCGCGGCGGTACCCTCAGTAGCTTTGTTGAGGGCCACGAGGCAGGTGAGAACCCTGGAAATGTCCTGGCCCTGCAGGAGATCGCTGACCTCAAAGGGCTGTGGAGAGAGAGAGAGAGAGAGAGAGAGAGAGAGAGAGAGAGAGAAAGAGAGAGAGAGAGAGACAGAGACAGAGAGAGAGAGACAGACAGACCGGAGATTAGGTTGGGTTTATTTCTGCATACTCAGATGCTTGCAATGTGTACAGAATCTACAATGAGTAGATTCTGCAGACAAAAAATTTGAACTTATGAGCTGCTGCATATTGTGAGCAGCAGCTCCATTATCTCAGTGTTCGTCCCCAGGAACACAACCAAGAGATAATAATAATATACCTTTTGGTCTTGAATGCTTTTCTGAGAAGTTTATGAGAGTAGGTAGAAGGAGAGCATTGCAAGAATCAAGATAATGTTTTTCATTATGCGTAAAAAAAGACATGTGGCAAGTGATAAAAAACAATCAGTTTTGCAATGTTTTCTTTTACAAAACGTCTATACGACAGTGGAAAGCAGCATGTTATCAAATCTGTGCCATTGGTTTCTGATTTGCATATTGGTCAATATGTACAAAGGCCCAACCTTTCAGACCTTTCCTTCTCTTTTGAAATACACCTGAAGAACTATACCAGTGTACTATACCAGTGTACTACTAAACCAGTGTACTATACCAATGTAATACTATACTAGTGTACTATACCAATGTACTATACCAATGTAATACTATACCAGTGTACTATACAAATGTAATACTATACTAGTGTACTATACCAATGTACTATACAAATGTAATACTATACCAGTGTACTATACCAATGTAATACTATACCAGTGTCCTATACCAGTGTACTGTACCAGTGTCCTATACCAGTGTCCTATACCAGTGTACTGTACCAGTGTCCTATACCCAGTGTCCTATACCAGTGTACTGTACCAGTGTCCTATACCAGTGTCCTATACCAGTGTACTGTACCAGTGTCCCCTATACCAGTGTACTACACCAGTGAACTTTTACCAGTGTACTACACCAGTGAACTTTACCAGTGTCCTATACCAGTGTACTGTACCAGTGTTAAATGAACTATCTATGTTCCCCTCTTCCTCTTCCCCAGCCATCTGATCCATTACCCGTCTCAACACCCAAAACACTTCCTACCCCCCTCGGCCTGCCAGGGATTACTCCGGATTACTGTAATCTGCATAGCGCTAATGGAGACATACACACACACACACACACACACACACACACCACACACACACACACAACACACACACACACACACACACACACACACACACACACACACCCTTCCAAGATCAAATATTTTATGTAGCTGGGCACATATGGAGTTTTGAAGCCAATTTGGTAATGGACCCAAAAGTCAAAAGAGGCCTACTAATTAATTTCACGAGGTACTCATGTACAAAAAGCAGGATTATTAGAATTGTGTCTTTTCATTGGTGCTTCACTGCGGTCAGCATCCCCCGACCCAGACGTACAAAACTGTGTTCTTCCTAGACAATACATTCAAGGTCCCAGTTTGTCACTCTTTTGTCCTGGGTGTGTGAACTAATAATAATAATATTATTAATAATTAATATAATAATAATCTATGCTTGATCGGAATTATGAGCTGATAGTTTGCGCGTAGGGTATGGTATGGGGATGAGCTTTTGCTGACCACTAACGTTATTATAGATCACCCACGTGGTGCGTGTATGTCCAATTTATTTCCTTTTCCTCCCCCCCCCGAAAGAAAACCCATATTCAGAGATTATTTTTGCACTTTTTAAATGCTGTGTTATTTCACTGCAATTAATTAAGCATAGTCTTTGACATAATACACAGCAGCTGTTAATATAATGGTAAAGCGATGTGACTTAAGATTTGGAAATCCAATAATATAAATCAATGGCCATGCCGGGCCAATCTATGTATGACACGACTGCACTTTAGCTAATTGCTTACAGAGCTGGGGCCCTGCTGTCGCTGTCAGAGGCCCCGTAAATCGAGCGATCCGAGCTCAAACGCCTGTTTCAGGAGGGGAAATCCAGGGCCAACTGACAGTTCAAATTAAATCATTACCACCCCTGCCTCCCTGCCTCTTGAGAGCTCTGCTCCGCCTCCTTCCCCTCACGAAGGCCCGCCCCCAGCCCTCTCTCTTCCTCATTCTTTCCCCTGACGTTGCGTTCGTGGGGTACCCCCGGAAATCCAGAGTTCTCGCGAGAGCGCAATTTGAATTTGCTCAGCGAGTCACTCTGGGAACGAGCAATATACGTCACTCCCCGATTCCCCCGGCCCAGAACATTAACCAATCACACCGGTGTGTCTGATATAGGCGGGCCAAAAGAGTTGCTGTTTTACCGACCCCGATACGGCAAGAGTCTTATCTATTGGTTAGCTCCGCTGGTCTGGATACGTCACCCCTTGTATTCTTCTGATTGGTCGTAGTGTTATCCAATTGCGTGCAGTGATATTTTCAAATGCACGGTTGGTGCCGCCCCTCGAGTTGGGCCATTTTCATCACTCGTTGCCAGACCCTACAGCTTTCTAGATGTGGGTCTGGATTTCCAGCCTATTCATGGGACTGAATCGGCCCAATATATTTAGCTAACCCAAGTTGTTAGCTAGCTCAAGGTATGAGCCAGCCCCAAATGTGAGCTCAAGGTATAGGCTAGTTCACGGTGTTTGCTGGCTCAAGGTGTGAGCCAGCTCAGGGTTTTCTACTTTTCTGTCTTTCAAAGTTGAAGTGTTTATACCTAGTTTACCACCAGAGACCTGTTCCTTATATTCCATTTCTATGTTCAACGGCGTCGATAAGACGTTGAGAAGCCATGCAAACAACCTGATCGCAATCGACCCGTTTGTGACATCGCAAGTGGGAGTGTCCACCCAGGTGTATGACGGACAGACCGGCCAGCCAGTTGGTAGAGCCCACTCGGTAGGCTGGTATGGTGATCCAACCTATCACAAATCAGGGTCGAGACTCCCATGTGTGATGTCACAAACAGGTAAATTTGTTTTGTATGTATGTATGTATGTATGTATGTACTGTATGTATGTATGGATGTATGTACTGTATGTATGTATGTATGTATGTATGTATGGATGTATGGATGGATGTGTGTGTGTGTGGGGGGGGGGGGGGGGGGTGTCTGTGTGTGTGTGTGTGTGTGTGTGTGTGTGTGTGTGTGTCTGTGCTGTGTGTGTGTGTGTGTGTGTGTGTGTGTGTGTGTGTCAATGCCGAAGCATGCCAGGAGTCAGAACACACACTCACACTGTACACTGAGGGCAGGGTGTGTGTTCAGTTACATTGAATGCAACAGGTCACAAAGTACACACACTCCAACCACCGGCTCCATAATCATAAACAGTGTGGTGGCGCAATCTGTTGCTACAACGCCCGGCACCAACAATCTCTGTTTCAAATCTCTGTTGCTATAACTACTGATTAAATAGAAGTAATCCCGTGAGGAATCCGGGCAAGGACGCCTGTGCTGGGAGTTATGAGAAAACACACAACATTCCCAACAGACCCGAAAGAAAAGGTTATTTAAAGTATGCGGTTACTTTCAGCCATCGCCTAATATTGTCATTGTGATATTGTCCACTTGATCACCAGAACTGATCATCTACACATAATGAGCTTCTTAACGTGACGTCCAATCCCAAATATATAAATGTGTTTTGGCACAAGCCACTCGCACTGCGAACTCGTGCACTGCAATGTCGGTTTGAACTATGAGCCGCACACCGTTACAGTAAGCAAACACAAAGTCGGCGGGCGCGGAAAGAAATGACAGAAAATACAGAATTCGCTCCCTAGACTCTGAACGCAAAGGGGGGGTTCCTCATGGGGGTGTTGTCGAGACTCACCTCCACGGAGAAGACAGCACAGCCCTGCAGGAACTCGCTGATGTTACTCTGGCACTCGCTGTCCGCTCGCGGGTCGGGGAACACCTGCACAGGTAGGGAGGGATCTGTGACAGGAGACCCTCTCTCTGATCATGTACACCTTCAACAGATGCGAATCCAACACCTCGGTTTACTAACAACGATTTCCATGAAGGTACGGTGCGGGTTCAGAGCTGTCATGGTTATTAAATAATACTAAAGCGCTGTTGCACTTGCTCCGCGGAGATCTGCTCGTTCGCAAGTCGGATTAGAATAAGGAGGAGGAAGTGACGTTGATGCCTCGTAGCGCGAGTGTGTGCGTGTGTGTGAGCGCGTGTGTGTGCGTTTGAAAGACCGACATAATAATAAAGAGAGCAACGGGGAACAAGTAGCCTATCACAGAGCTGCACTGTAATTAGCCCATTATAGACCAAATACATGCTTTGCCTCACTAATTAAATGTAAACGTAACGCTACGTTTTCTCCGGTAGAATGATTGGTGGCGGTGATAACCAGGTCAATAGATTAAATGTAGTTATTATCATCTTATAGATAAAATAGCCAAGATGTCTTCTGCTCGCGGACACGGTTACATGCACGCGCACACATAGCGGACCGGACAATCACGCACGCGCACACCATAGACCGCTTCACGCACGCAATTGACCGCTTCGCTGCACACTAGTGGACTGGGACCGGATATCCCATGTTAGCCCGTCGATAAACCCCTAATTTTATGCTTTGCTATTTGAGTCTGAATATTATGTCAATCATTCGACGAAATAATTAGGCCGTTTGATAGCCTCAACGATTAAAACAGGATTATACACATAAACAGGAACATGAACATGTTGCTTTTGTCGATATTCAGCAAGGATGCGCTATGTGTAGGTTATATCATGTGCATTTTAAACTGATACAGCCCATGTTATTTCCCGTTTTAAAGGAATCCAATGATAACTAGTTTGCACCCCGCTCCCCCATGTCCGGAGTGGATTGCTCCTCAGTCCCATACGCTTCGCTTACTTTGCCCAGCACCGTCCCGGGTCGTAGCCGCTCCAGCAGTCTACACAGCACCACTCCATCACGCAGGGAAGACTGGAGAAAGCTCTCCGGATCCGAGATCCGCTTCTTGGGTGAATCCAGGACCCCAAGCGTGATAAGCCACGTTACCGTCTGCTCGGCCGAATTCATGTCTGTGTCCGTATGGTGGAGGCTCGGGGTCGAAGCATGAGGTTTTGGTGTTTGCGGGCCTATTTACTGTGACACAAGACTGAGACGTCTGGGTATTCCCCTCACCAACCTCTGGTCTGACATCTCTGAAAAACGACCATCGAGTCGCCACTGCCCCCCCCCCCCCCCTCGCTCTCGCTCTCTCTCTCTCTCTCTCTCTCTCTCTCTCTCTCTCTCTCTCTCTCTCTCTCTCTCTCTCTCTCTCTCTCGCTCTCTCTCTCTCTCCCACCCCCATGCCCGCCTATTTCCCCTCAAGCCGCCGAGCCGTAAAGTCATCTAGCCAATGATGACATCATATCATGGACCACTGTGCTATCATAAAATATGTATTTTAAAACATCTACATGCCCATTTTTCCTAGCAACGGTTTGTGAATAATTTAAAAGGATTCAAGGATTTAACATTAAATCAAATACGTCTCAATATATCTAATAAGGCATTCGTAACCTATAGGACAAGCGAGGACGTCGTACAACAATTGAAGGACATTCAATTAGTAAATCAATGTCGAGCGAAAAAAAATGTCAGTGAATATTTTTATCCGGAACTGTAGCGCCCCCTTCCGGAAAATAGTTGGTACTACAGGTGCTCGTCAAGTACCTTGCAACTTCCAATAAATGCATGTTATATTAACACGTGTTCTTTCTGTCAATCGAAATGCATCACCAAGAAAGACGGCTGATAGGCAGACAGACAGACAGACAGACAGACAGACAGACAGCGAGCTTGATAGCTAGTTAGGTACTTTGCTATGTTGTTTGTTTCCCGTTGTGTTATTGTGGTAGTATTTTACTGATGACCCTTCTATGATGCAGTAATATTGTATCCTAAAGGAGGCCTATACATCTGTACATTTCACTTTAAAACTTTTAAATAAAAGACGCACTCTTTAATTTCATGGATAAACATGTCATACGCATCAGGGATTTTATTCCAGTCATTTAATGTCTAAGTGTGGAGTGTGTGTGGTTAAAGGCTGGTTTATTCACCACCTGCTCGGCTTGTAACATCTTGACAACTCTCTAATAAATAGCATTAACATCATATCCCGGTTCCCTGGTCGTTGTTGGAGCCTAGTAAAGCTGTCTAGGTGGCGTGGGGTACAGAAAACGGCCACAGCTATGCCCTGTCCCAATTCTCCCCCGCCCTTCCCCTAGATTTGAGCCATAACCATAGATTTTGCACGTTCCTGCAAATGGGTAGGGTGTCCCAACACTTAAGGGACCAAGGGGGAGTGCTGTTTTTCCACTTAAAATCAACCCTTGAACGCTAGCCAGCTCGGTAGTTGACTTGAAGCTAAGGGCACTCAAAGCAAGTGTTCTTGTTAAGGGTAGAGAAATGGGAAGGAAGCAAAAAAAACACCTAGGAACTATTAATAAGACTTGTGCGAGCAAGGCAGTGTGGGCCCGCTTCTGTACCTACGTGTTTCGTGACAGCAGACCCATTTGTGGTTAGGGTTTGACAAATGTCTAGAATATTTATTCCGACACCCGGAAACCAGACAGCTCTCCCCCACAGTGTGAGAATACATATCTAAATGAACACATTAACAAGTTAAATGAAAAAAAAGGTTAAAGCGCTGTTGTGGTACAGGATGTGGTGAAACAATTTCGGACAGGATGAAGTATAGACATTGCTAGCAAAGTCAGAATAACCTCTCCAGATGCATATCTGTGCAAGGCATTTCTTATGATAAACCTTACTTTATGGATTTTAAATCGATTGAACAAGTTCAAATTCCTTGCCAAATGGCTTATATAAACTGTAGAATTGTGCTCTTTAGAAACGTATGTTGCAACTGAAGCAGGCGTTACCCTGTGGAATGTAGACTCCTTATACAGCAGGACGTTAATATATATATTGATCGGGTCAAGGGTATGATATCAGTATTGAGGGCAGGTTATCAATTAATTATTATTGATTAGTAGATTAGTCACATTAACTTACTTATTCATGTGAACCACTTCCTCTCCACTTCCTGAGCCTAAAGAGAACTTTCAGAGTTGTGGGCCCTAATAGCATTCAACCATGGACAATAGTTTCAATATTCAGAAAATATATTTTGTTGCGTTCCGAGGACGGAACGTGCCGGTCGTGACGTGTGACGGCGACGGGGGGGGGACGGGACGGTTGGTGGCGTGCCCGATGACCAGGCCCCTTTCGTCAGTCCCGTCGCTTGTTCTGTTAGCCTCTCCGCTCGCGACTTCCTCATTCGCACCCGTGCGCAGCTTCCTCTTTCACTCGCTGGCATGACTCTTCCTCAAAGGGTGACGGCGGTGACGGCGGTGTCGGCGGCAACGGTGACGCAAAGAAAAGTGCTTTTGTGGAAACAAAACCTAAAGCGTACAAGAAAACCCACACGGGAAAGAAGCAACGACGGACGATAAGGTTATAAGCTACGGCCTTTTTTCAATGTGGTGTCCTGCCGAGACGAGAGGAGAGGAGGTGAGTTCTACGAGGATGCTTGGTGAGGGACGAGACACTTCTTGCTAAATCGCAAAATTCCACAAACCGATACACTGAAACTTTCCCTCTTTATAATCTCGAAACCCGTGTGTGTGTGTGTGTGTGTGTGTGTGTGTGTGTGTGTGCGTGTGTGTGTGTCTGTGTGTGTGTGTGTGTGTGTGTGTGTGTGTGTGTGTCTGTGTGTGTGTGTATGTATAGAGTTGATGGCTGAGATTGTGCGCCAATTGTGTGTGTATGTCTCCGATGTGTAGTTTCTGTGTGTGTGTGTGTGTGGATGTGGGGTTAGTGTGTTAGAGTGCACCTGCACATGTGAGGGTGGTTGTGATAAAGAGACAGAAATAGCAAGAAAGTGAGAGAGAGAGAGAGTGTGAAAACGTGTGTGTGTGTGTGTGTGTGTGTGTGTGTGTGTATATGTGCGTGTGTGTGAGATACTCATCATGTCAGGGGACTCGGGCACACTATCCTGGAAGAGCACGTCTTCGCCCACCAGTCAGTCCAACTCCCTGGAAGGCTCCCCGGTCTGCAGTGCCCCCCCACACAGGGACGGAGGCCTGTCCCCCTTAGCCCCCAAGATCATCAAAGTCTGCTTCTTCGGCCAAGGGTCCAACCTGGGAACCAACTTCAAGCTGGTGCGCTGCGAAGACGGGTGGACCGTCAGGGTAAACATCTCAAGTCTGGCGTCTATGGAGAGGAGTGTTATAAGTTTAAAGTTTCACGTCGCAGTGACGACCCCTATTTAAGGAGCCCAGGGACATTGGAATGTTAGTTATTGAGTTGGTTGTAAGGTTACTTTTTGGTCATTGTTTAGTAATTATTCGTGAAATGATTTGTCATTATGGGGAGACTTTGTTGTTATTGAAACTGCCACAACGTTTCTCATGTAAGACGTGGCAAAACAACGTTTTCATTAGCCTACATTAGGTACAGTTACGTTGATTCTTGGTTTTACGGTACTACAACAATACGGTACTACAATCCACGGTACTACTGTACGACAATACGCACTATGGCGAACAATCCCATGATGCACTCTGTTGTACGAGCCCTGTAGGTGGTAGGTTGGATGTGAAGTTAAAAATAATTGAAAACTTAAGACATTGCTACATGCTATTGTTTCATTGGGTTGTCTTCAGCTATAGGCTACGTTACACACAGTCTTGAAGGTAACTTATAATAATAATAATAATAATAATAATAATAATAATAATAATAATAATAACAATAATAAACACGTGTATTGCTTTACAAATGGTTGTCAGCAGCGTGTATAAATGCAAAAAAGAAAAGTACCTGACTAACTTCGACACCCCCTGTGCCCACCGGCGGCCGTGTCCCCGCTGTCACACAGTCCATTGTCGGCTCAGTGCTGAATAGCGGCTGCGTGGGCCCGGGCATCAGGTACCCGTTGTGCTACGGGCTCCTGCTCCGCCACCTCAAGTCGGCCGCGGAGCACTGGCTGCACCCGGGCCTCAGCATCCCCGAGCTCACGCACACCTACGAGCGGCAGCACCTGGAAGCCGAGTGGAGGTCAGAGTCGATCGCTGTTGCTGTTGTTGTTGTTGTTGCTGCTGTTGTTGTTGTTGTGGATGATTTGTGTTGGGTGGAATTAGTTAGTGTTGTGAATTAGACCTGTTGATTTGATTGATTTTGTATCGGTTTTGTGGTTGTGGGCCTATCAGGTCAAACGGTATATAAATTGCTTAAATATTTGTAGGAAAATAAAAGGTGTAGTGTTTTACAAACTTTTTGATCGCTTTCTCTACAGATACGACTTGAGAATAAGATACATCCCGCAAGACTTCCTTGAGAAATTCAAGGAAGACAGATCATCAATGCTCTACCTTTACCAGCAGGTGTGTGTTTGTGTGTGTGTGTGTGTGTGTGTGTGTGTGTGTGTGTGTGTGTGTGTGTGTGTGTGTGTGTGTGTACATATATGATATAAATTATCTTTATATTAAAGGCTCTGTTTCATTAGTAAGTAAAAACAACGTTTTTTAGGAATATTATTTACAACCAGGCTAAGTGATCGCAACAAAGATGAGAGTCCACACATGATGATCAAAAGTGTATAGCCTAATAATATATTTATTAAAAAATGATACAAGAATATAACAAGCCATCTGTAAAATCAGAGGTGAGGGTAGTGTATGTATGACTGGGCAGTGTGTTCGGTGGGGATGTGGGAATAACCACCTCACAAGACGAAAAGGAACCAAACCAAAACAAGAGGAACTAAAACCAAAATGACCTATAAAACAATAAAACAATAAAACTATTGACCAGTCACTAAGTCACGCCCCCCGCAATTACAATGACAAACTCAGACAAACAAACCAGACTCGATAACAAAAACATATGGAAAAATGTCGACTGACAGTATATCAAAGCAGGATTTGGAGAATTTTTTGGGCGAAAAAAAGATTCAATTTCTTCCAGGATCAATCGAAAGGAACAACATTACGCTATGGAGGGGTATATTCAAAACTTTAAAATACATACAGAAGGTAACAAGCTTAAATTCAGTTGGTATTCTGACCTGCTGCACAGTCTGATCCACATCACACACTTTTTCTTGTCCCGTTGGGGCTTGGGAAAAGGGATGAAATATACCCCATTCTGCAGCCTCTTGGGATACCGACTGTCCATGTTACATGTACCCCAAGCACATCATTTGACCATGTTTATTTACGCAAACATAAATCCACCATTAAATTGTTATATTATGCCTCCTCTGTTGGTTTCAATGGAGTTGTCCGAGCCGTTGTCAGAGTATAGTTTAGGCTGAAATGACATCGGCTCATCTGTGTTCTAAGGGTGGAGCTTAGCGACAGGTCAATTGGTGAGGGAAGAGAAAAACTTAAGATTCTGTTGATATGTGTTCTTGCCCACTTGGTAGATCCTTGTTATTTTTTCATTTAGGGGCAGGGCTGTGTTTTCCCCCTCAATCCCACCTCAGGCCTCAGGCGCCCCCTCCGAAGCCACTCCCCCAAATCCACTCCCCCAAAGCCACTCCCCCAAATCCACTCCCCCAAAATGCAAGCTTTTTTAGCACTGGGTCTGCCTATAGCCTTGCGGAAGACTCTGGTCATTCGCAGTGAGTGCTAGGACATAGTGCACACAGGTAGCCAGGTTGCTAGGTAGACAAACATGTAGTCTGTCCAATCACAGGGCTGCGACCGCCACAGACACCCCTGGCGCTGGTCATTGTCACAGCATCACAATAAGCGTCAAAGTTGCTTCTATTAGAGAAGGTGAATGGTTTGAGTGTTTGAGTGCGTGTGCTTATTTTCCCCACAGGTGCGCAGTGACTACATGCATCACTTTGCCACCAAAGTCAGCGATGGCATGGCACTGCAGTTAGGCTGCCTGGAAATAAGGTGGGTGCTGTTAAACCACACAAGCTAAACACAAATCCCACAGACCACGTGTGATAGTAGGCTTGTTTCACTGTGTGTTCACAGACGCTTCTGCAAAGACATGAATCCCAATGCATTGGAGAAGAAATCGAATGTTGAACTTTTAGAGTAAGTATCGATAATGTATTATTAGTAATGTTACTATTAATAGTAGTAATGAAGAAATTAAGTTTATTGTGATGGACAATTGTGTATCTATACACAACAATTGTGTATCTTCTTAATATGCAATATGTGTTCTTAACATGCAATATGTGTTCTGAATGAGTGCATCTTCTTGACTAGCAAATAACGTGAATTATTCAAACTTCAGCATTGTGTACGGCAACTTTGATGCAAAGCTCGATCAACGTCACATATGAATGTTGAATATATACTGTATGATGTATACAGTTTGTTTTATGTCCTCTAATGCACTCCACTAGGAAAGACATTGGCCTGGGCGTCTTCTTCCCCAGAGAATTGATTGACAGCATGAAGGTATGTAATAATAATAATAATAATAAAAAAAATTATAGTAATATTAATAATAATAATAGAATTTCAACCATAACTTCATAACATTACAGTTGAATGATCTATTTGTATTCCTTATACGTATTATAACATATCTGTTTATCTGCCCCTACATATGGGTGTGTACGTGTCCTCCAGCCCAAGCAGCTTCGTAAGATGATCCAGCAGACATTCCAGGGCTACTCCACCCTGACGGAGGACCTGTGCATCGCCCGCTTCTTCAAAACACTGGCCCAGTGCTACTCCTTCACCCAGGAGAGCTTCACCTGCCAGCTGGTGGTGAGCCTGCACGCGTCTATGAGGATGACATCTTTGTTTGCTCTTTCAAGTTTTCTTATTTAGAATTGATTTGATTCAAGTAAACAAAATGTGCTATGGCGTTCAAGGTGACATATTGTACCACCAGGTGTGAGTGCGATTAGCCGTTACAAGCCGTTTTGAAAATCGGCCTCTTCTGATGTCACAAGTGGGCGTGTCCACCTAGATGTATGACGGATAGATGAGCAACGTTTGCTGCAGTCCACCGGGTAGGCTGGTGGACTGATCTATCCAGCACACATCTAGGTGGACACGCCCACTTGTGATGTCAGAAGAGGCAGATTTTCAAAAGGGCTTGTAACGGCTAATCACAGTCACACTTTTAACAGATATGATATTAATTTCTGATGACACCATCGTGTATGTGTGTGTGTGTCTGTGTCTGTGTGTGTGTCTGTGTGTGTGTGTGTGTGTGTGTGTGTGTGTGTGTGTGTGTGTGTGTGTGTGTGTGTGTACACGTGTGTGTGTACACGTGTGTGTACGTGTGTCTACAGCAAGGTTGGAGTCTTTCAATTGACCTGGTGATCGGCCCAGAAGGCATCAGCCAAAGGGCAGACAAGGAGTCAACGGTGAGCTATCACTTTCCCAGTACAAGTGAGCTAATAATGCTTGCTCACTGTTGAGCCATCACTCTCCCAGTATACGTATATGACCGAGTGATGCAAAACACAGACACTACACTGAAATGCCATAAGAATTCAGTCACCCACTGTGTGACCACAGACGTGACGATCATCCGTGGTAACAACACACCCACGCTTCGTGTAGAGCACATGAGGCTGTTCCATTGTTCAAGTGTTGTCACGGAACGTGTTGGGCTGCATGTTCGTTCTAATTCAACTTTCATGCAAGCAAAAAGCTTTACCAAAGAGGAAGTTCAACCTCATTCCGCCTGTTCCATTTTTGTTCCAAAACAACAGATAGTACTAATAGAGTTAAACTCAAACCATGCCGAAACCCTTGTTTTAAACGCCTCTGTAGGTCATCTATGATCTTCGACATAGTAAGCGATGCTATTTTATGATTCTCACTAAAAAGAATATGACACAATGATGAAGAACTAACAGGTGTCAAATCGTATATGGTTTTGCAAGTTTTGCGCCAACCGCTTTGTGAACGTGCTACTCTGCTCCAAACTCCGAAGTGTAACGCCAAGGTGTGTGGCGCATTTCATATTCAACGTCCCTCATTATAGCGCTCATACTCAACCAGGTGTCGTGATCGACCGATCTATCGGCCGGCCGATATTATCGGCTGATATTTGCATTTTTCGGCATCGGCCTATACAAGTTTGCATATAATTTTTTTAATTTTAGATACATTTTTAAATCGAGACTTCGAGACATTTGTAATCATCATTGTGTCATTGAGGGAGTAATTGAGGGAGCAAAAGCAGTATCGGCTCAAGAAAATCGTCATCAGAGTATCGGTCATCGGCTAAGGCTGATTATCGGTATCGGTCACCATGGAGATAACACGCCCCCCTTCCTTACTATAGCTATAGCCAAAATAAATTTCTTTCAAATCATACACGGGGTTCACTTACACTCCAAGCACCTTTCTTATCGACCCCTGGGCTTTCCTCACTCCTGTCTCTCTGGTTGAGCTCCTGGTGTGTTTGTCCCGTCTCCACAGCCCATCCTGCTGGCCAGCTTCAGCCAGGTCCGGAGCATCCTCTGCTCCAAGGAGAGCGACGGCCGAGCCATGCTGAACGTCCACATGGAGGGCGCCGGCCAGGTACTCACCTGGCTCTGACCGTCCAATGAGGGTGGTAGGGCCAGGTACCGCCCCTCACCTGGCTCTGACCGTCCCAGGAGGGTGGTAGGGCCAGGTACCGCCCCTCACCTGGCTCTGACCGTCCCAGGAGGGTGGTAGGGCCAGGTACCGCCCCTCACCTGGCTCTGACCGTCCCAGGAGGGTCATCAGACCGCACTGTGGTTGGGCTGAGTTAGAGCCGGTTAGGTAACGGTAGGGTCAGGTTAGGTTACGTTAGGTCAAGTTGGCTTAGGATGGGTCAAGTTAGGTGAGGTCAAGTTAGGTCGTATTGAATTATTTAAAGTTAGGTTATACTGGAGAAGGATAGATACAATCAAATGAGATTAGGTATAATGATAGATTAGGTTAACCAATTTAGATTAGGTTAGGTAAGATTATGTTGGATCAGACAGTTCTGTGTTCTTTCAGAATAGACTGATGGCTGGATGGATAGATTAATGGATAGACGGAAACACCAGAAAGACCTACATGCAGACAGACGGACAAACGTGTCCTTCTCTACTCCTCAGCCCCTGTCAGTCAACACCTCCTCCATGGCCATGGCTGAAAACATGGCCGACATCATCGACGGGTACTGTCGCCTACAAACCAACTCGGAAAGCTCCCTCATCATCAGGCCAAACAAAGGTACTGTACCTCACTCACTCCTCTGTACCTCACTCACTCCTCTGTACCTCACTCACTCCTCTGTACCTCACTCACTCCTCTGTAGCCCTCTCACTCCTCTGTACCCCACTCACCTCCTCCTCTCTACTTCACTCACTCCTCTGTAGCCCACTCACTCCTCTGTACCTCACTCACTCCTCTGTAGCCCACTCACTCCTCTGTAGCCCTCTCACTCCTCTGTACCTCAATCACTCCTCTCTACCCAACTCACTCCTCTTTACCTCACTCACTCCTCTGTACCTCACTCACTCCTCTTTACCCAACTCACTCCTCTGTACCTCACTCCTCTGTAGCCCACTCACTCCTCTTTACCTCACTCACTCCTCTCTACCTCACTCACTCCTCTGTACCTCACCCACTCCTCTGTACCTCACTCACTCCTCTGTACCTCACCCACTCCTCTGTACCCCACTCACTCCACTGTAGCCTACTCACTCCTCTCTACCAAACTCACTCCTCTGTAGCCCACTCACTCCTCTCTCCCGACTCACTCCTCTGTACCTCACCCACTCCTCTGTTCCCCACTCACTCCTCTCACTCCACTCTCTCACTCCTCTGTACGGGGTGTTACTATCTGCTGTTCACTCGTTTAGACGACCCTTTTATCCAAAGCGACTTGGTGTTATTTTCTTGTGAGGGATGATAGTGTTGTCTTGTAAGGACAGAGTCAATCAAGTCGTCCTATTCAACTGTGGATTCGTAGTTCAATCATTCAGGGTTTGTCCTCGTGCGTATTGAATTTGTGTTCAATGTTGTCACTATAATACTTGCTCGAAAGGACTAATCTGTGAGTACATTTTCTTTACATGGTTTTAACAGGAAGAGAAACATTTGCACTGCCTGACATCCCGAAGGGGTGAGTGTGCACTTGCATGCGTGTGTGTGTGTGTGTGTGTGTGTCTGTGTGTATGTGTGTGCACAGGTATGTGTGGTAGATGTGGTAGATGTGTGGTGCCAAGATGTATGTGTCGTTCTGTATGATGAGGTGTGATCTCAAAGTGTGTGTGTTTGTTACAGTTGCTTGCTTGTATGTGTGAATGCATGACGACCAACACACCAGACTCTACACACAAGACTCTAAATAAATATAAAGTAGAAGTAGATAAGTACACACATTTTGTTCCCCATATACGGCTTTCTCACCATATCCCTTTGCAAATTGACATCAAGTACGACTATTTATAGCCAGCAAATCTCCCTCTCTTTCTCTCAGTGAATCTCCAGTTCTGCCCTGTAAAGTCAATCGAGTCGGTAAGTGTTGTTTCTGATTGAAGTTCATTAGAGTTCAACGCACAGGTCTGACCTCAGGGCGAGGGAAATCTCCCGTTGCACAAGCACAAAAAAGTTCTCTATTATTGTAACCGAGGCATCGTTAACAATAATAGATCTGTGTATGTATGATTTCAAACATTCCAGTGTTGTAAAGAAAGAGAGAGAGCAGAAAAGAGCAGAAGAGAGTACAATTTAGAAATCAAGCATCCAAAAAATGTCACCTCCATTTCTGCTCATTTCCTATCCTACGTTTCTCCACCATTGAGTCACTATTAACTGTCAATGATCTGTGATTAACACGCAAGTGAGTCACGATCACCTGTGATTGACAAACAAGATGAATTCCCCTAACCAAACATGCAAGAGATGCCCTGATTGGCCAGAAATGAGCAAGGAGCGGTCTTAAATCGAAATGGTCTCCCACAGAGGCAGAAACTTATCTTTGAAACTTTTTCTGACTAAACACTGCCTGTAACTAACTTATTTTAATAGTTTCACTCATTTTGAAAGTCGATTTTTCAAAGTGATCTTTAATATTACATACTAAAGTATACATACTCTAAACTATGGAGCATATTATATACTTCACACCTGCTGTACCGTTCTCCTTTACTCTTCTTTGATAAGGTGTAAAGTGGCTTCATAAATCTACTTTGCCATATGATTGTGTTTTCCACTCCAGGTTCTGATATCTATGAGGAGATTTCTGAGGAAGCAAGGTCTCTCGGTGAGCTATAAGCTGAAACATGGCTTGACTCTACTGTACAGCCTCTTCACTATTAAATAAAGAAGAAATCATTAGTGATTTATTTTGGATCACAATAATTATAAATAAATTAATATATATATATATTTTAAGTATTTTTTTTTTTGTAGTAATTTTAGTAATAATTGTACGTGTGTGTGTGTGTGTGTGTGTGTGTGTGTTCGTGTGCGTGTGTGTGCCATCAGACCGTAAACAGAGTCTGGACAGAGATGACATCGTTCTGGGGCGAATACTAGGCGAGGGTTTCTTTGGAGAGGTGCATGATGGGATTTACAAAAACCCTGTAAGTTCTCACTTTCTGCTTCCGAATATAGCTCTGTTTAATTCATCATCTGTGGTTTGAGATCCATTAAGGATACTGTGAAAGTTATGGAATCCATTACCATTTTGACTGTGACCGCCATAGGCCTCAATGCAACAGTATTTTTACAAAGTGTAAGCACAAATATACCTTGATGTTATGGATCACCAGATTGGTTGGGCTCACGTGTGTGTGTGTGTGTGTATGTGTGTGTATGTGTGCGTGTGTGTGCGTGTGTGTATGCATGTGTGTGTGTGTGTGTGTGTGTGTGTGTGTGTGTATGCATGTGTGTGTATGTGTCTGTGTGTACGTGCACGTGTGGTTGTGCGCATGTATGTGTGTGTGTGTGTGTGTGTGTGTGTGTGTGCACGCATTTTGCCTTTAGACAGGGGAGAGGATCCGAGTGGCGGTAAAAACATGCAAGGACTGCTCAGCCGACGTGAAGGAGAAGTTCCTCAGTGAAGCCGGTAAGTCAAAAGTCAAAGTCAACTTTATTTTCAATTAAAAAATATGTGCCAGACAGCACAGAGGAACTGAAATGGCGTTTATCTTCGACCCATTGCATGAGTGCGTGAGTGCACTGTGAGTGCAGTGAGTGCGGTTAGTGTACTTTACGTTTAAGCATACTCATGGAAGTATGGCTATCGGAACACAGCGCAGCACTCAATCACCCTGGATGACCTCCGGTTGTGACATGGCTGTGACCCGCCCACCTTGTGGTCGGCCTCAAAGAGAAACCTGAGGAAGTGGACAGAAAGGGAGAGGCGACCGCTTTGGTCGCCTCTATGACCGTGAA
This sequence comes from Micromesistius poutassou, assembly GCF_964030765.1. Taxonomy (NCBI): domain Eukaryota; kingdom Metazoa; phylum Chordata; class Actinopteri; order Gadiformes; family Gadidae; genus Micromesistius; species Micromesistius poutassou. Next base: position 1,501,210 of record NC_140294.1, read on the forward strand.
CCGTGACGCAATGACCCTCGGTGACCCTCATGCCATGACGTCATCATGACATTGGCAAGACCCGCCCCCTTTGAGGTCAGCGTTAACGATAAACCACGCCTGTGTCTTAAAAAAAGGTAGTTTTGTAGCCTGGTCTGTGAATATGATCACAAGGCATTCTATCTACCCTACAATGATCTGTCTCTCTCTCTCTCATCTCTCTCCTGCTCTCTCTCTCTCTCTCTCTCTCTCTCTCTCTCTCTCTCTCTCTCTCTCTCTCTCTCATATATCTCTCCTGCTCTCTCTCTCTCCTGCTCTCTCTCGCTCTCCCTCTCTCTCTCTCTCTCTCTCTCTCTCTCTCATCTCTCTCTCTCATCTCTCTCTCTCTCATCTCTCTCTCTTTCATCTCTCTCTCTCTCCCTCTCCCAGTGCTGATGAAGGGCCTGAACCACCAGCACATCGTGCGTCTGGTGGGCGTGATCGAGTGGGACCCCGTCTGGATCGTCATGGAGCTGTACGAGCACGGCGAGGTGGGTCACACTCCGTCTCCATGGCAGCGCTGTCGACCTCACCGCACCTCACTCGTCTCGCTCGGTAGCACCTTGTCACGTAGAAGAAAATGAAGCGTTTCATGTAGCGGTGCGTGTGTGGGTGCGTCTGTGCGTGTTTCTATGTACGTTTGTGCGTGTGGTCTATATGTTTGGGTGAGTGGGAGTGTGTGTGCGTGACTGCATATGCACACACATGGTACGCACAGGGACGTATACACGTGTGTGCACACACACACACACACACACACACACACACACCAGTGGCGGCTGGTGGTTTTTAAAGTGAGGGAGGAAGGAAGGATTGCGCACTTGGTTGCCATTGGCCTGCTTGCACTGTTAGTGGCGTATGGTGGCATAAGTATGTGAGAATCAAGTTGTTTCAGGGTGTTTTGATCAACTACAAAATAGAAGGGAGGGATAATTATGTGAATAAAATTTATACAAATCCACCAGTGGCAGCATTGTACTTTGAAAGCTGGTGGGAAGCATGTCTTGGACTACAAGGGCAGAAGGAAAGGACGCAAAGTCAATTAGTCAAATCAGGCCTACTCTTGATTTGTAAAACTAAATAAAAAAATCATTGGGCCTATTTTTGTCCTCAATGACTGAAGCTATTGGTTGTAAAATGTTTATTTTCAGCTACAATTGTTTTAAGAAAAAAAAGAAGACACAAGACCAAAAGTGATGCCATTTAAAATGCATCATGCTCTGAATCATTCACTAACATCCTTTCCACAATATTAAACAGAACGGTCAGAGTAACAAACAATTAAAAGAACAACAAGAACATAATTTCACAACTATTGACATGGGCTGTAAGCCTAACATTGTTTGAGGCAAATGTGGATGTTAATGGATGTTTCAGAATGTTGGTCATGGTGTTAAGCCAAATAAGATTGAGGGACTTCATTTATAGATCAAGTCAATCCTCCTCGCTGTTTGTGTTGCACAGATATCAGTGACCTGGTCATACCAAACGGGATATTTTTAAAGTGATTTCAGAATAACAGCGAGTGTAACTCCACGTTTTCGCCACCCTTTCAGACGGCTTGGTAACCCAACGGTGGAGTACCGAAAAATAGGTTGACTTTTGTATGCCGACCTGTAATATAAGTGAACAGAGCCGCACTGTACCGCAACGAACAGTAGCGCACCGCTCGGTGGAAACGAGGCATACGAGCGGGTTTGTTGGTTCTCGTAGCCTAGAGACTTGAGGGGATAAACCCTCCCTCTGCGCTGCTCCACAGCCAGGGCTCCGGCTTATTGGTTCATAGCACACCAGGGATCCAGCCTATTTGTGAATAGACGTTGACGCGATTCAGATCCCTTAGCTAGTCCCACCCACTCAGAGGAGGACTTTCCTCCTCTCTCCCATTGACCCCCATGTTATCCACCGGCCGCCAGTAGTTCCCGGGAAGGTAGGGAGTGCTAATAGCCCTTTACCCAGGGAAACGAACATTACATATACAAAGGCATTAAAGTAGTCATATTTAAGGGCATTAATTCATTACAGTAGTAGGGCAATCTACACTTTTTATTCTCAACAATGTTATGTAACAATGTATGTTTATTCTCAACAGACATTGTTAACAATGTTAACAATGTCTTCCTCCCTCTCCTCA
>NC_140294.1:1508361-1515861 GCF_964030765.1 Micromesistius poutassou
CACAATGCCATTTCTGGAAGGTTAAACGGTTGACTGATGTGTCAGTGTGGTGATCCTCTGTTCCTCTTCTTCTCCGTACAGCCCCCCGAGACCAGATCAGGATCCGGTGAGTGATTTCACAACACACCACGACGGAGACGTCGATTTTTTATAGACATTTTTTAAACAAAGCAATATCCGAAAAATGTGACCGGATGAAACGGATATCGCTCATCTGAACTCCCGCTCTCTCTCTCTCTCTCGCGCCGATAACGCTCATTCGGAGCATCCCGTTCCATGGTGAGATGAGATGTGAACGTCTGGGGTCATTAGTTATGAAGTTACAAAAGTTTAAAGTTGTCTCATTCAGACCCGAACTCTGAAACGGAGGCTTTGGCAAACCATCGTTTTTATTTTGGTTACATGTTTATGTTTAAGAAAACATTAAAACAGCAGTACTAGTGAACATTTTAACTAATCTTTTTTGGAGGTTTGTTAAGGAGACCCGAGTGAAACAAAATAATGGCAAATTTGTGATTCAGGCCAAAAAGAAAGATTCAATATATCGTTGTAACGTTGTCCTCTGAGTGACAGCGGCTACTTTACAAAGGATACCGTCTTTCTTTCTTTCTTCCATCTCATCTTTTTGGTTTCTGTTCTTCCTTCATGCCTCCTGCAGGTTCTCCCTCCCTCCCTTCTCGTTCAAATTCTCATTCAGGTTCTCCGTCAGGTCCCCAATCAAGTCCTCCTTCAGGTCCTCCTCCAGGCCCTCCAGAGAAGCCGCCCACGGACGCCTCAGTGACACGGGTAAACAGAGTGCATGATGGGAATCCACAGACCAAAACAAGTATTCACCTCAGAGTTCCTTCACTACTGGAGGATTCGAATGTCTCCTAATAGCCGTTTTGACGTTGGTCATCGCCCTAAAGTGCGCGTGTGTGTGTGTACATATTTGCATCTTACAGCGAGAGGAGTGTATCTGGGATCATGTGTTTATCGGTGTGTGTGTGTGTGTGTGTGTGTGTGCGTGTGTGATGTCGAAGCCCTTACCCACAGCAGAGATGGACCGGTCGGGGGACCAGGTGTACAGCAGCGTCATGGCGATGGTGAAGGGAGTGGTGCGCCTGAAGAACGACGTCAACACGCTGCCCGCCTCCCAGTATCCCACCGCTGTGAAGGTAGAGCGAGCTGCGCTGCGCATGGGAAAAGAGAGCGAGAGAGAGAGCGAGAGAGCGAGAGAGAGAGAGAGGGGGGGGTCGGAGATCCGAACACAAGCACCTTAGGGATACCGATGATGAGAACGTACGCGTCGCGTTAACCGTTAGGAGACGAAAGCGGTCGTACGATTGGTTGCTGAGCACGATGTACGAAGTACGCCGAAAAACATCGAGATTAAGGAATCCTGTGCTCAAAAGCGCCGTGAAGAAATCCAATGAAGAGCATGTCCACATTTCAAGAGTGTAAGACTGTATCTCATGTGTGGCACGGTGGCTATGTGGTTCTTGTCTACCGACGATAACGGTTTCAGACCCAAATCATGTCTATTCCAACATGAATTGCAACCAAGTCTAAACGGTGTAATTCCTCTTCATTCGGTTGTGGACAAACATTGACGTTATTGTCCACAAGGGAATACTTTACAAGTAGTGGTACTGCGGTTGAAGACTTCTAAAACCGCAGTCCAGTGAAAAGTGAAAGAATATTTAAAGAGCAGATAATGGTTTTCCTGTGGCGTGGTGGCCAAGTGGTAAGGCGTCGGTCTCGTAAACCGAAGATCGTGGGTTCAAATCCCATTCACGCCTCTAGATGTCTATCTGAGTTGGACGAGTGATGGGTTCTCCAACATAAGTTCCTCTATCCTTTACGCATCGGGTTTGACGAGACTTTTGGTCTGTCATCATGAAACAGAGTTACAGAGCACAGCTTCTGTCGTTTGCGTGGCGTGCGGGCCAAGTGGTAAGGCTTGTCCTCCTAAAACCAAGAATGTCTACATAGAGACAATCAAGTGTAGTCACTTTAAGTTATTGTTTTCAGACCCAATCCTTTACAAGTAACACTACTGCGGTTGAAGACATCCAAATCCCAGATTAAGAGGTCAAATTAAAAGTAAACCAATTCTTAAAGAGCAGGGAATGACTTAGATGTGGCGTGGTGGCCCAGTGGTAAGGCGTCGGTCTCGTAAACCGAAGATCATGGGTTCAAACCCCATCCACGCCTCTCAAGGTGAACAAGGGATGTGTTCTCTTTACACGCCGGGCCAAACAAAAGTTGCTCCATACTTTACTTTGTAAATACTCAACAGTCTGACAGGATGTACAAATGTATCAAGTACATTTAAAGGTTTAAAACGGTCCTTCTCTCTCTCCTAGGCGGTGGGGGTCACCCTGCGCACTCTGATCCAGAGTGTGGATGAGATCCTCCCGTCCCTGCACAGCTCTGTCCGGAGCGAGGTGGGTGTTCTGTAGTGACTTAAAGGTGCCGTATGTAAGATTGGTATCACTAGTATTACTATCGTTATTGCTGGCATTATTAAAGTGTCTGTGGGTGAGATTGAAGAGCTGCTATGTTACCACGTTTATAACGAGTACACAGACTGCATCGTGCATAAGCCAACGCTAACACTTAAAGGTGACATATTATGCCCCCAGGTGTGAGTGTGATTAGCCGTTACAAGCCGTTTTGAAAATCGGCCTCTTCTGACATCACAAGTGGGCGTGTCCACCTAGACGTGTGCCGGATAGATCTAGGTCTACCAGCCTGCCCAGTGGACCATAGCAAACGTTGCTCATCTATCCGTCATACATCTAAGTGGACATGCCCACTTGTGATGTCAAAAGAGGACGATTTTCAAAACGGCTTGTAACGGCTAATCACACTCACACCTGGTGGTATAATATGTACGCTTTAAGGCTTGAAAAGAACCAACCTGTATATAGACCACACCCGTGTAAAAGCTGCAGTAATTCTGAGATGTATCTATCTGAGGGTTTCAGTGCGATGGGCGGGAAGGTGTCAAGGGATTAGAAGCAGGGCTCAGGCCTGCTGCTGCTGCTGCCTTCACGTGCTACGGGAAAGATGATCCTTTCCATTTGTGAACTGGAAATTACGAGTGCGTTGCGTTCAAGTGCTTTTGTTGTCTCCCCCACTCCCCCTCTCCCTCTCCCCCTCTCCCTCTCCCCCTCTCTCCCTCTCTCCCACTCCCCCTCTCCCTCTCCCCCTCTCGCCCTCTCTCCCACTCCCCCTCTCCCTCTCCCCCTCTCTCTCTTTCCCCCTCTCCCCCTCTCCCTCTCTCCCACTCCCCCCCTCTCCCCTCCCTCTCCCCCTCTCCCCCTCTCCCCCCCCCCCCCCAGATCGAGGGGACCGAGCGGCTGCTCAACAAGGACCTGGGCGAGCTGATCAGCAAGATGTGGCTGGCGCAGCAGAACGCCGTCACCTCGCTGCGGCACGAGTGCCAGCGCCAGATGCTGGCCGCCGCCCACGCACTGGCCGTGGACTCCAAGAGCCTGCTGGACGCCGTGGACCAGGCGCGGGTCAGGGCCAACCTGGCCCGGCCCGCCGCCGCCACGCCCCCGCCCGGCGACCGCGCCGACTCCGAGTCGGGCCTGGACTCGGACCTCGAGGCCTGACCGGTGTTTTAAAAAAGGGAAGTCGCAGCGGGACCGTTGTCTGGGATACAGCCAAAGTGAAAGCCACTGACGGAGCGCAAGGGGGGGAGGGGATAGTCAGGCCAAAGCAGACGATCTCCGCCATCGGCTCTCCCTCCGTGTCGCCCCCCCCCTTCCATAGGCTCCTCCCCCCACGCCCGCGCCACTCTCTCTCCGTCCGTGTCGCCACCCCCCTTCCATAATAGGCTCCTCCCCCCACGCCCGCGCCACTCTCTCTCCGTCCGTGTCGCCCCCCCCTTCCATAATAGGCTCCTCCCCCCACGCCCGCGCCACTCTCTCTCTGTCCGTGTCGCCCCCCCCCTTCCATAGGCTCCTCCCCCCACGCCATGGTCTCTCCCTCTGTGCCGCCCCCTCCCATAGGCTCCTCCCCCCACGCCATGGTCTCTCCCTCTGTGCCGCCCCCTCCCATAGGCTCCTCCCCCCCACGCCCGCGCCACTCTCTCTCCATCCGTGTCGCTTCCATAGGCTCCTCCCCCCACGCCATGGTCTCTCCCTCTGTGCCGCCCCCCTCCCATAGGCTCCTCCCCCCCCCCCCCATCGTTTCTCCGTCAGTTTAAGTCACACAGCCCGCCAGCAATCAGCATCGCAGTGAGTCTCTCCCAGAAAGGATAAGAGCTTACCTTAAGTCAAACCTCGGACTGTCACTCCTGTAGAGGGCTCGGACTGTGGCATGTTGACGTTAGAACGTTTGGTGCCTCAAATTCATTCAATCGAGATCTGTGTGCTGCTGACGAAACCCAATGTTTCTGTTGCAACGGTGTTCAGGCCAAAGGACACCTTAAGGGTGATACACTTAAGGCGGTTAAGGCTTTGTATTCAGGTGACATGTGAAGAGAAAAAGAAGGGCCCTTCTCTTTAATGTAGATGACATTAAAGACGACATTAAAGATATCCTGGAGGTGGCCGCTGGTGCGCTCAGATATGAAGTGGCCACCATCTTCAGTTTTTTTTATTTCTAAATATGTGCATATATATATATATATATATATACATACAATATACATATATGTACTGTATATGTATGTGTGTGTGTGTGTGTGTGTGTGTGTGTGTAAGGTTTTACTTTTACTTTCTGTAGGGCATCTGTGGAGAATTTAAGAAAACGTTTATTTCAGGGATTTTTTCTATTTTCATGTGTTTCAATTCCTTCTGACGATTTTTGTCTCTGTTGAGATATATATTGACGAATATAAATACAGTGATGAACACATGCTGTCACCAACTCGATATTATTATATTATATTATTATATTAATTATGTTGGAAATGTGTTGCAAATTGTACATCCAGAGGAGTCTTCCTTTAGGATATTTGTGTTAAGGTCGCCAATCATAATGACACATAACCACACGTAACATAACAGTTATGTTATATTGAAGAACACAAATTAGTGCTTAAAGGGGACATATTATACCACCAGCATATTATACCACCAGTCTACATCAATATGTTTTAGGTTGTGCTGGATAGGATCTATCCAGCACACATCTAGGTGGACACGCCCACTTGTGATGTCATAAGGGGACGAGTTCCTAAAACGGCTTGTAGCGGCTAATCACACCACACCTGGTGGCATGTCACGGGACCTTTAACCTGAAACATATTGATGTGGACACACTGTGATGACGCCCTGCTCTCCCTTGTGGTCATAGCTGCCACTGCAAGTGCAGGGCTCGGCCTCCGATTCCTAATGACCTATATTAACCACACCTGAGTACTGGGGGTGGGGGTTATATAAGCAGGTTTTCACACCCCTCCGGTGGGGCACCCTGTCGGTTTAATGCAAGCACTCGTTAAAGTTGACTCGCACATGAGCACGTTGCTTTAGGGCGTATTCACACCCGCCTTGTTTTGTTCGAAACCAAACCCCCAAAAAATCGCCAGTGCAGAGCTATTCTCTCTTATTCTCTCTTTGATTCTGTATCGTCTCACATCTTACCATACAGACACATTCACCGCATCCAACTCGCACGCAAACCATATCCGTGCATTTAAACATTATTGTCCCTAGACATTTTTGTTTCGCCCTTGTTTGTAGAAAGAGCAAAGGCAGAGAATTTATGACTTGAGTCGGAATGCAGTGAGAATCCAGTGCTTCTTCAGAGCGTCAGAGAGAATGATCAGCCTCACAGAGAGCAGGCAGTATAGAGGAATGTTTAAATGGGCGTGATGAGGACACAAGACAGGTTTGTATCTGTCCTGACAAAGCCCTACCATGTTCACATATTAAATTACACGATCGAATTAGCAACCTTCCTGATAGAAGTCAACCCAAGCACTACCTCCTGAGTTAAGCAGACTCCCGGTATTCTATGCATGTCGGGGTACACAACTCGTCCACTCAGGACATTGAGAGAGAAAGCTACAGGTGTATTCGATAAGTCGGTCGGATGTCTTGTGATTGAGACGTTGCCCACATATTAAAAGCAGTTGGGAGAAAAGTCGTCCTATGTCTCGTCTAGCCCTAATTATAAGGGCAGTTACCCAAGACCAAGAAAAAACAAAACCTGTTTGCTTACTCTATGCTGTCCGGACTGAAGTTACATTGGGGCTTCAATAGACCACACCTCTTTGTGTGGAACACACTTCAGACTCTGCAGAAACCTTCCTCTGATCACAGGACTGACAGCAGCACACTGAAGCAGCAGACTCCTTTTTCTAGCAGGTAATCAAGCGCACGATCATCGCTTTTTAAAGATCGTCGAACAATCAACCAATCAAACCCTGCTTATATGTTCTTCACATTTGATGCATCTTTCTTTTTTTTTTTACTTTATATCTCCACACGTCTGGAAACCTTGGTTGTGAGTGTGTGTATTTCTGTTTGCGTCGATCTATTAGTCTTAATAATTACCATTGCGACTTTTGTTAACAGTTTACTAAAACCGATCATGGGGGAGACAAAGTTGGTGCTGGATGTGGACACGGGTGTGGATGACGCCCAGGGCATCATGCTCGCCTTGGCCGCTCCTGACGTGCGCGTGCTGGGGATCACGTGCACGCACGGCAACACGGCGCTGGAGGACTCGTGCAGGAACACGCTGCGCGTGCTCAAAGTGTGCCAACGGGGGGACGTGAGTTGTCGAAAAACACGCCACTCCCTTAAAGAGGTCATGAGCATTGAAAATGCAGAATTTGCATAAAGAACGAGGAGTAATAAGTATTATTAACCGACACATCAAAACAGCACCAAATTTTTGTGCAAATAATAGTAATCACATTAATTAATAACGTCATTTGTATACAATTTATAATCGCGTTACCCCTATGTGCACTGGCGGTAACTACCCACCACATCATTATTTGTGTGCTTTTTCATGCTTTATGCTTTCACACACTCAATTATACACCACACGACTCCATATTCAAACTGCCACTGCACCACCTGCACCACCCGTCAGATCCCCGTGTACCGGGGCTGCGCGGAGCCACTGCTGGGCCGCATGATCGAGGCCAGCGACTACCACGGCAAGGACGGGCTGGGGGACGCCCCGGACCCCGGGGCCCCCGGGCTGGACCAGCTGCAGACTGAGGGCGCTGTGGAGGCCCTGATCCGAATGGTCAGGCAGAACCCCGGCGAGGTGCGTGGTCCGGCCGAGGGTGCGGGTCTCATTACAGCTGAACTGAAACGACCCTAAAAGCTTCTTTTAGATGAAAGGGATGTGGTTACTCTAGGAACACGGTAGAGCTATGGATTGATCAAGGTCAGAATGGATCGAGCCGTCTTAAATGCACGCAAAGTTTTAAAGATTTAACGTGAATATGGATACAGATTGCGTGTATACCCTGTTGCTGGCCCTTTAGGGTTACCAGGTAAGGTCAATCAGACATTCTGGCTATCGGCTATCAGATGGACA
>NC_140294.1:1518361-1543361 GCF_964030765.1 Micromesistius poutassou
CACTCTGACCGGAGAGTCTCGCAAGAGCCCCGGGACACGCGGTGGATTATAGTGACGGGTCGTTTGCGACCGAATCAGTTCAAATGAACGGCTCTTTAACAAGAACGAACCGATTCCACGTTTCAGTTTCTCTCTCGTTTGTCTCGTTCGTTCGTTCTCCCAGACTTGACTCCCACTCGCTGACTCGCTGTTTTAAGTGTTAAGTCAGCAGAGTGGTGAAGAGGGACTGGTCTGGGCGACAACATCCCGATTCCGAACATGAAGCGCTCCTCAGCTGATAGGAACTTAGTTGTGATGTTGTGTGTTGATTGATGACCGTTTTTGCACGGTCGTTTGAGAACGAGGGAGGAGCTGAGTCTGACCGACTCAGCTGAGAACCGTGCATTCCATGATTCACCGCTACCGGAAACGCGACTGAACGAACATACAAACAAACGATTCTGAACGATTCTTCTTGGCAAACTGACCGACGCGAACTGAATCAAGGAAAAGAATCATGGAATCCATCACTGGATTACATGTGTCGCGAACCGCCTACTTGTCGGGTAGAGTTGTCGGTTGACATGCAAGCGTGACCAATCATGGACCATACGCCGGGAACACGAGAAAAGACCTGTACAATTGGGTGTTAACGACTTTCCCCACATTATTTCAGGGGTGCTGATCTACAAGTGTATCTTTAAAGCTGCTGTAAAGAGGGCAGAAGAGAGCAAGAATCTGAATCGAAATAATCAAAAACAAGTGTTGCGTTTCTTGTACCGGTGATCGACTGGAGAGACGGATTCCCAGAACCACAGAAGAGATGATTGGTCAAAAATTAACCAGGAGCGGTCTAAAATCGAAATGGTCTCATACAGAGGCAGGAACGGGCAACTAGGAACAGATATTATTAGAGAGCATTTCACTCACTAACAGCTGAAGGTTGGCAAACGACGAGTAAATAATAATAATCAAATAATATTTGCTGTTTTTAAAAGGGTGCAATGCTGCTGTTGTCCTGTAGGTGGTGGTGTCGGTGGAGACGGAGGGGCAGTACGCCAGAGGCATGATGGTGCTGGACTACATGGGGCTGCTGACGCACAAACACAAGGCCACCATCTTAAAGAAGGTGGACCTGGAGAAGTTCAAGGTGATGATGATGAACGCCCTCAAGTAGAGGAACACGTCTGTGCTACCAGGGATTATTGTTTGACTGTTTTTTTAAATATTGGACCAATGTTACTTTTGAGGAGCCACATTTGAGAACTACAAAATACTTGTATACAAATGATAGCAAATCTGGTAGTGATGTCAAAGTTGATCAACGCCCAAAGTTGATATTCAGAAATAAAAGTAATATAAATATATGTAATATAAATATATAAAAGTAATATAAATATAAATATATATATAAATATATAATATATATAAATAAAATAATACAATTTTGGAACCAGGTTTGTCTTCATGCTTCTGGAGGTCTTGTGTTGTTTAAAATGATCTCTATTGCCGATTAATAGTTTGGCAAAGTGGTGCTTGAGTTCTTGAAAAAAAAAGATTTCACAACACACAGTCGGGTTAGAAATAAAACAGGTTTTATTGAAAGCGCTTGGGAATGTACACTTTTGTTGAGAGAGAGAAAGAAAACTGCTACCAACAGCTGAACACGTATGCTTGCAATGCGCTTCACGTCTTCGCTCGTCGACATTCCACAATAAACAGAACTTCAACCATGAGCCTCATATCTTTTTTTTTTTTTTTATCCGTTTGTTTCTAAATCCAAGAAGGAAACCCCAGAGACAAGTTGCTCGTCTCCACATCCGTCTTCAACCGGCGGTTATATACAAATCATCCGCTATTAGTCCAAAGAAAAATCTTTCAATTCACACTGCGGTTCAGCCGGTCGTAACGAGTGACCGGGGGGGGGGGGGTCCAGGTGTACACACACACACACACACACACACACACACACACACACACACACACACACACACACACACACACACACACACACACACACACACACACACACACACACACACACACACACACACACACCCCTCCCCCCCGCCGCCGCCGCCGCTGACACCATCCGGAGTGTAGCTTTGCCGCCTCTCTCTCCCCCGCTCTACTTGACCCGGTACTGGTAGAACCAGCAGAGGCCCTGCGTGAGGTTCCAGCCCAGCGAGACGGACAGGATGTAGAGGAGGGCCAGCAGGGCGAAGGGGTAGAGCAGCACCACCGTGTTCTTCAGGAAGGGGAGGGCTGCAGCCGAGAACCGGGGTCCCGCGCGGAGAACCGTCAGGTGTATCACACGGAGAACCGTCAGGTGACCACACGGAGAACCGTCAGGTGACCCACAGAGAACCATCAGGTGACCCACAGAGAACCATCAGGAGAACCACGGAGAACCACCAGGTGAACCAGGGAGAACCATCAGGTGAACCACGGAGAACCACCAGGTGAACCAGGGAGAACCATCAGGTGAACCAGGGAGAACCACCAGGTGAACCAGGGAGAACCACCAGGTGAACCAGGGAGAACCAGGGAGAACCAATGGAGCATTGGGAGAAGAGAAGGGGGATGGGAGCAGAGAACCAAAACTAGTCAGAACAGATATACCTTTCCGGTTTTTGGGTTCATCAATTTGTCATCAATTCAGTGAATCCAATGTGTATTTAATCAAACCAGGGCAAAACATTGGGCAGCTGGGAGGGCGTCAATCGAAAGACCTACCGTTGTAGCCCAGGAAGGTGATGTAGAGGTAGTAGCCAATGGCCACCAGCCACAGCGTGTTGCCCACCAGCAGGCCCAGGAACCAATCGGAGTTGATCACCACGATGTCTGAGACACAGCGGCAACGGACGAGGGTTAGCCTCGCGAAACACCGCAGCCTAACCAACTTAAACTATCTGACTTAAGCTATCCCACTTTAACCATCCGACTTAAACAAACTGACCTAAAGTATCCAACTAAAAGATCGGACTGAAACTATCCGAATATCCAACTAAAACTATCTGACTTAAACTATCCGACTTAAACTATCAAACTTAAAGGGCTTCAATTAGGAGGGCTTCAATTAGGAGGATGCGGGCTTCATAGCCCGCATTTGATTGACATCCTCCTAATTGAAGCCCTGAGTTTGTAGCCGGGATTAAGGGCTATACTGCTAAAATGGACCCCCCCCCACACACACACACACACACACACACACACACACACACACACACACACACACACACACACACACACACACACACACACACACACACACACACACACACACACACACACACACACAGGTCCCCCACTCACGGTTGATGAAGAAGAGCTGCAGGAAGTGCAGGATGACGAGCAGCGGGTAGAAGGCGTTGAGGTGCACGTCGAAGGCGTAGCCCCACTCCACGTCGTAGTCCTTGCCGGGCTGCTTCAGCAGGTACTTGTTGGCCACGCCCCTGCAGGCGGGTCACACGGTCGACATTCCAATGAACCCGCAAAGCAACGTTACCACCGTCGGGCGGGGCGGGCGTTTGTCAATTCTTTGCGACATTTCACAGCGCCAGAGCCAAACTTTGAATCCTGTCTGAAGTATGACGAACACATCTGTCTTATCGACAACAGCTAGTGTGTGATCTTCTGTAGAGAGAACAAACCGTCCAGTTTGTATAATACTGGGGGGGGGCGGGGGTGTGTGACCTCACCACATGATAGGGCTGCTCGATTATGGAAAAAAAAGTCATAATCACGCTTATTTTGGTCAATATTGAAATCTCGATTATTCAAACGATTATTTAAAAAAAACATGATTTGTTTATTCATTATTTCTCTCAAAAAAAAACAACACTTTGTAAATGAGAACTTTGAAATTTCCCCGTAAAGAAATACACAAAATGGTCAAGTAGAAAATAATGTCCAGATATATATCCAGCCGCAATTTCTATAAAGGAAGAAATTATTTATTTATTTTTAACAAAAAAAATAAAAATAAAAATCGTTTCAACTCGATTATATTACTTGGGTGATCGTTTCACGCTAAAAATCGAAATCACGATCAAAATGGGATGAATCGCCCAGCCCTACCACATGAGGGTGGATATCAGCAGGCCGACGCCGATGCAGTCGATGAAGACCACCCAGAGCAGCAGCTTCAGGGTCCCCACGAAGCCCAGGTCCAGGACCAGGCCAAAGCCAATGGTGGACACTGTGGAGCAGAGAGAGAGAGAGAGAGAGAGAGAGAGAGAGAGAGAGAGAGAGAGAGAGAGAGAGAGAGAGAGAGAGAGAGACAGAGAGACAGACAGACAGACAGACAGACACAGCAAGAGGAGCGGACAGAGAGAGAGACACAAGCAGAGAAGAGAGAGAACGACACATAGAGAGAGCATGAAGAGTGAGAGATCAGCGTCTTCACATGTGATTTCATAAACAAAGAAAGACCAAATGTTTCATGATATCTAAAGCTGTGACTGAGACGACAGTTACACATACAGAGCACTGCGAGGATGCCTGCTCTACAACTTCAGCTTTGTATGTCTATATTCCATACTGCACTTATTGTTTGTAATGCCACTGCAATGTATTTTCAATTTCAGCAAGATCCAGAAGTGCAACATCTCAGTGGCAATGACGATAAAATGTATTTTATACTATTCTGCTACTGAAGCTCATTCACAAACCATTCGCCCACGACCCAAAGGTTGGGAAACACTGCCCTGGTCTACCCAGTACAATCATTCATGTGTTATGAATGTGTTATTATTGTTGCACCTGAATATCTCTGGAGCGAGCTACAGCTAAATCTGTCAAATAAAACTGCAAATACAAATTTATACTACGACTTTAAGAGACCTCCAAATATTGCCCGCTAATAACGTGCCAATATCGGTGAATGTTTTGGTTGATGCGTCTGTGTCTCTATAACTGTCTATACTTTCCGATATCTAATGCACGTTGTATAATTGATTCAGCGCTCTCTTGTGGAACCGATCGCGATCCCAACGAGACTTACCCGACACCGTTAAAACGGTTAAACAAAATGAACGCAATCAAATACAAATCCTCACAGCACAACGGCGTGAGCTCCTTACCGCACAGCCACACGCTCAGCAGCACCAGGAAGGCGGGGTCGTCGCGGGCCCACTGGTCCTTGGTCTGCTTGCGGTAGTGGAAGTTGCGGTAGACGCGCTGCGGCGACGTGAACAGGTACAGCATCTGCCACACGGCGAACTCAAAGTCCATCTGCCGGAGGTGCAGCAGCCGCCGCAGGTACTTGTAGCGCTTGGCGCCGGCCGTGTGGCGCGCCGCGTCCCGCAGGCCCGTCTCGGAGGCGTGTCTCGAGGTGGTGGGCAGCATGGTGGACGCTCCCTCTGCTCCCCGGGGGGGGGGGGTGGGGGTGGCTGGAGGAAGGAGAGACAACATCAGTGTTTCCCATACATAGATCAATGTGTGGCGCAGCGCCACAGATTCAACAACAAGCTCCACAAATTGATTACGCTTTTTAAATTCATTTTTATTTTAACACGATTTTTAAGTATAAATATCTCACGCACACGCAACAAATGTCACGGCCAAAAAATAAAAATACCAGTTAGATCTCTAGTTGCTTCGGACGAGCGCTAAATTGCTGCGGCTGTCCCCCCCAGATTCTACAGAGTCTCACTCCGGCCAAAAAACAAAAGTTGCCAACCCTGCAGGGGGGCACCACACATTGCTACCTGGTCTGTGGGAAACACTGTATATATATATATATATATATATATATCGATAAGAGACTGGACCACCGAATCTAGCAGCTGGGTTTGTCACACAAACACGGTTCCGTACTTATTTACAATATTTGAGTGTTTTCCATTGTTGTATCGAGATTGTATTTATCACTGAGTATTTATCAATGAAGAACAGTGGATGGTCATATTAAGTGTTAAACAGAAGTGGTTAAATCCAGCATGGTAATTCCTAGTCTTTTCAGGTCATTAAAATGATCAATAGTTATCGATATCGATCAATATGATCAAGTTATATCGTGATACGTCTTTCAGCCATATCGCCAACAGGGACGATGTGATCGTTGGGACGGCCTGCTCGATTACACCGTGACGACTCGGGCGCTGGTGTGTTCTGTTACATGCAGGCTACACCGTCTAGGCTTCGCCTGATGGGCTTGTCCCGTGTACGCGAGCAAGCGCACGGGACAAGCCCATAAGGCGAAGGCTAGACGGCGTAGCGTACAATCATAGAGCTAGAGTTATAATAACATAACTGTCGTTAACCGCCCTCATGGTCGTCTTGTGCGCATTTTGTGTTGTACGTCGCGGTCTTGTTTTTGGGATTGCTGAATTCTACCGGTTAGCTGTGTGTGTGTTTTGTGCGGTTATTTAGCAAATTTTTAAAGATCCCTATTTACCACCAGGTGTGATGTTGATTAGCCCAACCCTCTACCCTGTAGTGACATCACAAATGGGAGCAACCACACAGAAGTAGGTGGATGGTGGATCTATACTTTTAAGCGAGGTCACCCACCTTATCAGAAATAGTTTGTTGTGGTGGTTGTAGAGGGCACGCCTGTGGATCACATTCTAGCTGATACACATCGCTGAATATGTAGTTGTAGAAGAAGAAGAAGAAGAAGAAGAAGAAGAGCTGGAACGGGAAGGAGTACACACACACACACACACACACACACACACACACACACACACACACACACACACACACACACTGAATATCAAACTGAAATCGTTTTTTCAACTCCTCTCCTAGGAAAGCAATCACTCAATGCTAAAGACGGATACTAAAACAATACGTAATAGTACAAACAAATACGACTTGTTTGTTTAATCTACTGGCTAGCGTTAGGAAGCTCTAACTAGCCTCCTGCAAAACACTTATAGAAGGGCTTCGTCAGGATAAACTTCATTCCGCTTCACTGATTATTGACTAACACACATAAAGTAAATCCACTCGTTATATGTAAATTAATATCGTGTTCGGTAAATAGCTTTACCAGCTGATAAATCCCCCTGGACGGACTCTTCTTGGTTATTTAAGAACCAGTATCCATGAAACACTTCCTGGACTGTCACAAACTGCACACGTTGTCACTTCCGGTAACACGGCGCGGTGCGTTGTGGGAGACGGAGTTCGGAAATCGTGCTGTCAAAATATCTCAACCTGCCCCAGAAAATGTGTCTGAAAACATCAAAATACATTTCAACCACAACCCCCCCCCCCCCCCCCTTCCCCCAACCCCCCTGTCCGAAGTCAAGAAGTGTATGTGTTTATATTAATTTTTCAAAGATATGCATGTGTATCTTAAATAAAGCGTTTGTTGCAAGTGTCCATGCACGGTCACCTTCAACAAAAACAACACTTCGTTGGTGTTTATTACGTTACTATTTCAACAATGGTGTAATTATTGCAACTGCAGTTTTTTGACGCACGAGTTTCTCCCCGACTTTTATTCTGAAGCCGAGACCGGAAGTGAGGTTGGGTTCTATCTTCAGCCACATCCGCTCATACATCAGAGCTGACTGGTTGCGTGTGATAAACACCGCTGTTCTGGTCCAGAAGGCCAAATAGCGACAAGGTAAGAACCTCAGTTAAGCAAATTAACACACAGCGCTGACTGCGGATCTGTTGGTTGACGTAACGCGACGACGGCGTCGCACTAAGCCCACGAATCAGTCGGTTTGTTATAACGTCGTAACGCCGTGCCCTTGACCGCTCTGTGCTAACGGGTCTAGCATGCTAGCAAGGATCCTCAATAACTTTGTGTTTATGTGCGAGTGAGCGGACGGTTCTCCGGCGATAGCTGCAAGTGCATTCAACACAACGTACATGTGAATGTTTTTTAATGGATAGACCTCACTCCCCGTCTATCCCCGTCTTAATAATGCACAGTTTAAAGACTATATCCTTGCAGTTGGGGGCTTAGACATGTTGACATGTCACATGCATGCCCATAATGCGGTGCACCTTGTCTTAAATGTCATGCATAATAACGTTGATAAGCTCACCTTGTTTTTGGGATATGTTTATGTTGCTGAATGCCGTCTGTCTCCATTCCAGCATCATGTTGCGTTTCCCAGCCGTCGGGCGAGCTTTATCTGGCGCTGCCAAGGGCAGCCTGGCTCCATCCAACAATGGTAAGCTGTGTGTTTACATGCATCTGCACACTAGTAATATGCATGTTTATGTAGTATATCTATACTGCTGAAGTAGTGGCCACTTGGGATGTCATTGAAACGTCAGTATCTATGGGTGTTTCAGTTCTTACCCAATCCCGTGCTGCCGGTACGATGGTGGAGGTGTTTGTGGATGGGAAACCTGTGGAAGTGGAGGCCGGCACCACTGTTTTGCAGGTAAAGGAAGGGAACCTACAACTTTTTTTTTTGTGGTCGCATAACTACAGTCTTGTACGAACGTCTAGAATCATGCAATGCTTTCATGTAATGTCATTTTGGTTCAAGTGTCACATACCTCTCCTTATATTGATCTTAACATGACAGCAAAGTAGTGAAACCCAAATGGGTTAATATGTCCTAAGATGGAGAGAACAGAACCTTCAGAGACTATAGCTATTTATACCACAGCATTGTTAAGTACTTGATCCTGATTAGTCAATAACGTTCCACGTGTGCAGATTATTTCTCAATGACTGCACTACATATCCAACATTAAAAACAACAGTTTAATGCAACTATCAACCAGATATTTCTTTAATACCTCAAAAAAAAAAAAATTAACATTAATCATAATGTCACTGTTCATCAAGTCAATAAAAAATAAATAAAGTTCTCAATGTTCATTGTCGGTAACACTCTGTGTTGGCTTATTCTTGACATATTCCAACTCTCTATTTCCCACCCCTGTGGACCCTCAGGCCTGTGAGAAGGTGGGCGTCCAGATCCCACGCTTCTGCTACCACGAGCGACTGTCCGTGGCGGGCAACTGCAGGATGTGTCTGGTGGAGATCGAGAAGGCGCCCAAGGTAAACGGTGGCTCGCGGTTCAGTGAACGCTCCAGGACATGCATGTAGGTCAGGGGAACGTAGTCGTAGGTGGGCTGTTTGACTCCCTGGTACTTTGTTTGATTCCCCCACCTTGGCAGCTTGCCTGTGGGCATCCTAGTGCTAGATGCCTTATCCCCTCACCCTCCCCTTAATGACATGTATCGGGTGACTCTCTTAAGTCGCTTCTGATAAGTGACTTAATAGTGGATAAATGGTGTATAGTACAGACAAGGGGGTGAGATTAATGTCATTTTGGCAACTGAAAGTTGCCAAAGTTGCCAAAGAGTTGATCTATTGGATCCGTGGGTCCTGTCTAGTCCAACTTGATTATTTTAGGTTTGATTCCCCCTGGGCCCCGTACATGCCATGAATCTATGCACTTAAGGTTTGGATGAAAGCCCTCACCAAAAATACATTTATTTAGTTGTGTAGTGCCCTCCAGAAAAAAACAACAACTGAGTAATACATAGTCATGTGGTGAAGGCAAAGATCTTGTGTTGCTGTCCAGTTCTTCTCATACGTCCCAGCCACAGTGCCTACCTGGATGTTGACATGTGTGTGCTTGTGTTTTTTTTTGTTGACAGCCGGTGGCAGCCTGTGCCATGCCCGTCATGAAGGGATGGAATATCCTTACCAACTCAGACAAGACACGCAAAGCAAGGTATACACACACACACACACACACACACACACACACACACACACACACACACACACACACACACACACACACACACACACACACACACACACACACACACACACAGATCTAAACACAGGCTTCTCCAGCTATCTGCTTTGCCAAATTAAAGAGTCCACAGAGTGGAGGATGCTTGATAGATCGGATAGATAGTTTATAACATAGTTCATAATCCATGTGGAACTGCATGACACAGCTGAATAAAGCAATACAACTTGACATATAATAATACATTACGTTTGTGTAGCACCTTTCTAGATACTCGAAGACACTGTACAACAAGGCAAAATACTGGAAAAAAATATAAATGAAAGGGTACATTGTAACATTTGAAAGCATACAAATGAAGATGGTCAGAGAAGCGAGGACAGTAATGGTAGTTCACGTGGAATCAGGTGGACGGTAGACGGCAAACCTCCTATAATTGAGACTGAGACGTGTGACCTGTGTGTGTGTGTGTGTGTGTGTGTGTGTGTGTGTGTGTTTTTTTGTGCGTGTAGAGAGGGAGTGATGGAGTTCCTGCTGGCCAACCACCCCCTGGACTGCCCCATCTGTGACCAGGGAGGAGAGTGTGATCTACAGGTAACAGTGACAGCCTTGACAGCTTTGGATAAAAGCGAAATGACTTGCTCGATAGTCGACTGCAGGGTTGATTTCGATTTGCTCTTGATTTCGACTGCCCCCATCGGTGTGTGTGTGTGTGTGTGTGTGTGTGTGTGTGTGTGTGTGTGTGTGTGTGTGTGTGTGTGTGTGTGTGTGTGTGTGTGTGTGTGTGTGTGTGTGTGTGTGTGTGTGTGTGTGTGTTGATGGCCAGCCGATGGGGGGGGGCAATCGAAATCCTCAACCATACATACAGCTGGCCGGGACAGCGCAAGACCTCCCAGAACTACACACACATTCCCAGCCTCCTAACCCCCCACCTCTCTGTCCTCCTCCCCTCCCGCCCCACCAGGACCAGTCCATGCAGTTTGGCTCGGACCGCAGTCGCTTCACAGAGAACAAGCGGGCGGTGGAGGACAAGAACATCGGCCCGCTGGTCAAGACCATCATGACCCGCTGCATCCAGTGCACGCGCTGCGTCCGGTAAGAGGGCGCCGGGGGGGGCGTGGCCAGAGAGCGCCGCGTGCGAACGGCAATCTTGGAGCACGGCGCAGTGGTTTCTGTGTGTCTGGATGTCGGTTGGAGATTGTGTGGTATTTGTGTGGTTGTTGGAGTGTGCTGTACTAGTGGTGTGCTTGTGAGTGAATGCTTACTGATGGTGCGGTTGGTGTGTGGTCTGTGTCTCCGTCAAAAATCATAAAGAAAGTGAAACAAAGTTAATTTATCCATTTCGAGAGGTTTCCGGATCTCTGATCTCTATTCACACATTCACTTCGTATCCTATTCATATCATGAATCATTATTCAGTCGAAAGGGTCGAGGCATTGACGGAAATGTACGTGCACTTTCATTCCGCTGAAAAGAAATCATACGATAAAATCGTGTGAGACTCCAATCCGACACAAATACAACCGCAACCGCGTGTGGTTCTCTGTTGAGAATTCTCACCGGCGGTTTCTTATATATTTTTTCAGGTTTGCCAGCGAGATCGCGGGCGTGGAGGACCTGGGCACGACGGGCCGCGGCAACAACCTGCAGATCGGCACGTACGTGGAGAAGATGTTCATGTCGGAGCTGTCGGGCAACGTCATCGACATCTGCCCCGTGGGCGCGCTCACCTCCAAGCCCTACGCCTTCACCGCCAGGCCCTGGGAGACCAGGTAGGGCCCGGAGGAGAGGGAGAACGTAACACGGGGGCGACTTGAGTCTGTGGTCGGATCAGGCGTGCTGTTCAGGGAGCTGTAGCGTTTACAGAAATTGACAAATGCAGAACCCTCACACTTTTTACATTTTGTAAACCAAAGCACATTTTGTGCTGGAAGTGCTAAAAAAAAAAAGGTTTTAAATACAGGGGGGAATGGATGTGAAAGAATAGAACAATTACACACATTCGCCTAGACCCAAGAAGATGAATGACGGAATCAATCTGCCTCTATTTGTCGCTCCAAATAAATGCTTGTAATAATTCTAAATTTGGACAGTAATCCCATTGCAATCCTTTTAACCTAATGTGCCTTCAAATCCAAATAGTAACCAGTAGATGATAGGACTTGTCGTTTTTTATACGAATTGTCGTTTTAATAGGACTTTTGTTTTCTACATAAAAACAGGCCCACTCACAATAGTCCAATCACAATACTGCCGGCACCGCCCTGTCCTCCCTGTGCTGAATGATCACGATCCCACCCTCTCCTTCCCCCCCCTCTCCCCCCCCCCCCCCACGCAGGAAGACAGAGTCCATCGACGTGCTGGACGCGGTGGGCAGCAACATCGTGGTGAGCACCCGCGGGGGTGAGGTGATGAGGGTCATGCCCCGTCTGAACGAGGACGTCAACGAGGAGTGGATCTCCGACAAGACCAGGTCAGAGGGTCACAAACGACATCCCCCCCGCCCCCACGGAACCTGTAGCGCAGTGTTAAACTTCCGTTATGGATCCACACAGACGCTCCGACGCAGCCGTGAACCTGCTTTGGTTCTGTGTCGGGTTTTTAGTGAGCGGAACCGATCACAGCCCTCGCTGCTGCGTCGCCTCGACGGAAGGTTACACTTTTCGGGAGGCGCGCGTCCGGCCCTTTGCGGCGGACGCAAGGAGGGCCCGCCTCCTTGTGTCCGCCCCTTGCGTTGTGTCGACGACATGGGATCGTAACTGAGCCTTCACGCCTGCTGGAGATGGATGTGTTCATAGGTTTTTTAGATGTTTAAAGTGGAGGGAAAGCTCCATTCTTAACGGCAAGGGATGGCGAGGGATTAGAGCAGTTGGCGCCCTGATGATGTCACCGGCCGGGCCGGTACGGTCGGTGCCAGGTGACGTCACCTGGCGCCAGTCTGAGCCAATCGGAAAGGCCGTTGCCAAACATTAGGTCATTTGTGCTGTGGCTGTAGTTTGTTTAGAGATTTGGTTGCCGCTTTCAAATGTTCAAACTGGGTGTGTGTGTGTGTGTGTGTGTGTGTGTGTCTTCAGGTTCGCCTACGACGGCCTCAAGAGGCAGAGGCTGACCCAGCCAATGGTGAAGAATGCCTCGGGTCAGCTGACGGCGACCTCGTGGGAGGACGCCCTGACCCGCGTGGCGGGGGCAGTAAGTCTCAGCGCTCTCGTCAGGTCATCAGCTGGTTGGGATTTGTGGCTTTAATGACGACTGAGATGTGGATCCGTCTGTAATACATATCACAGCCTAGGCCTCGGCGATATGGCTGAAAGACGTATCACGATTTAACTTGATCAAATTGATCGATCATTTTAATGACCTAAAAAGACTAGGAATTGCCGTGCTGGATTTAAACACTTCTGTTGAACACTTAATTTGACCTTCCACTGTTCTTCATTGATAAATACTCAGTGATAAATACAATCTCGATACAACAATGGAAAACACTCACACAACACTTACAAATATTGTAAATAAGTATGGAACCGTGTTTGTGTAACTAACACAGCTGCTGGATTCGGTGGTCCAGTCTATCGATATATATATATTGAACATGTTTTATATTGACATTGATCAAAAGTCTATCACGATATGATAATTTATTGTTTTTTTGCCCAGGCCTATTACAGCCATCCTGATTGGGTATTTAGGCATGGATGCTCACTAATAGCCGACGGATGGCTGTGGTTTTTCCTAAGTTGACGCTCAAATTATTGCTCTTAATTCTTACCCCACAGCAACCTCTTGGGAAACTTTTGAACCCAGTCAAAGGAAAACGAAAAGTCCTATATCAGAAATCAAAAGAATAAAGATAGCAATCAAATTATAAACGCAAAAATGTGTCGAGACACCCACTACACAAATATCCCACCGCAATAGATGGGAGCAAGAAATGTATTCCACAATGCTCGGGCCCCCACCTTATAAACCTCTCGGCCAGACACCAGAGAACACACAGCACTCCATAAACCAATTAAAAGGGAAGCAGCTTTTCACTGTGTAACGTGTGTGTGTGTGTGTGTGTGTGTCCGTGTGTCCGTCCTCAGCTCCAGGGAGCGCAGGGCAGCGAGGTGGCGGCCATCGCCGGGGGCATGGCGGACGCAGAGTCCCTGGTGGCCCTCAAGGACCTGCTCAACAGACTCAACTCAGACAGCCTCTGCACCGAGGAGCTGTTCCCCATGGACGGGGCCGGGTGAGAGACACCCGCACAGAATGACAAGAAGAGAGAGAGAGAGAGATTATGGACGGTTGTTCTCCATCACGAATGTACAGCACCTTGCTCCCTTAAGTATTGGGACACCCTACTCCTTTTGCGGGAATGTGCAAAATCTAGGGTTAGGGCTCAAATCTAGGGGAAGGGGGAGGATTGGAACTGGGCCTTGATCGGTGTACAGTCTCAAAGGGCTTCACAGGCCACCCCCCCCCCACCTTACCCTAGCACCCTACAAAGAGCAAGAAATAAACTCCCCCTTCATTATCAGGGTAGAAACCCTGAGAAGCAACTGGTACCCCCTTTTCCACAAATGTGAAATCGGGCTTCGAACCCAGAACCCTTCAGCTGGGAGTCAAACGGGGACAGGGATTTGTACGATCTCTCAACGATTCAGTGAGCGCCGATATGTACCCAGACTGTAAATATTGCAGTACTACATTTTGTTTGTTTGTTTGTTTTCTACAGCTCTGATTTTTTTGTTTTTGGTTTAAACACATAAAGTTGGGGTCTCCCCTCCGCCGTGTGCGTTCGGGTGAGTGACGTTGTGCCGTTGTGTCGTTTTGTCGTCTCCGCAGCACGGACCTGCGCTCCAACTACCTGCTGAACACGCGCATCGCCGGCATCGAGGACAGCGACGTGCTGCTCCTGGTGGGCACCAACCCCCGCTACGAGGCGCCGCTCTTCAACGCCCGCATCCGCAAGAGGTACCACCCCCCGCCCCCACTCTGGCCCCTCCCCCGGCTCCACCCTGGCCTTGCTCTGGCCCCGCTCGGGGTCTGCTCTGGCCCTAGCCCGCTTAGTTTGAAGGGAAATCCGGAATGAAATTTGTAAAAAAAAAACGACAA
Source organism: Micromesistius poutassou (assembly GCF_964030765.1). Taxonomy (NCBI): domain Eukaryota; kingdom Metazoa; phylum Chordata; class Actinopteri; order Gadiformes; family Gadidae; genus Micromesistius; species Micromesistius poutassou. The sequence continues at coordinate 1,533,133 of NC_140294.1, forward strand.
CAACGTAGTATTAAAACAAGAGGTCTTGTTGAGTCTTCCTCTTCTGCCCGTCTTCTTCACAAAGACTTGTTGAGCCGGCTAACCTGTTTCTGAACCAAGCGTCGCTATATGCATTTAGTGGTGATCTATTATCAGGTTATTATCTTTTTGTCCTGGTTATTAATGTAATGTAATGTAATGGCGGTCCAGGGCGTTTCAGCGACGGCTCATCCTAACCCCTCTCTCCCCCCCCCACTCCCCTCCCCGCTTCAGCTGGCTGCACAACGAGCTGCGCGTGGCCCTGGTGGGCCGGCAGGTGGACCTGAGCTACACCTACGACCACCTGGGGGAGGAGGCGGCCGTGCTGCAGCAGCTGGCCAACGGCACGCACCCCTTCTGTGAGGTAACGAGGAGGCGCACACACACACACACACACACACACACACACACACACACACACACACACACACACACACACACACACACACACACACCCCTTCTGTGAGGTAATGGGGAACCGACGTAAGGAGACTCACACACAAACTCAGGCGCCAACACACACACACACACGCACAGGCAAACACACACACACACACACACACAAAACACACACACAGGAACTAACACAAACAAACACGGGCACGCACCTCTTCTATTAGGTTATGTGTCCCTCTACGCAAACATTCAAAGATATTCACCTCTCTCTCTCTCTCTCTCTCTCCCTCTCCCTCTCCCTCTCCCTCCAGGTGCTGGCGTCGGCCCAGCGGCCCACGGTGGTGGTGGGCAGCAGCGCCCTGCAGCGGGCCGACGGCGCCGCCATCCTGGCGGCCGTGTCGGCACTGGCGCAGAACGCCCGCGTCAGCAGCGGCGTGGACGAGGGCTGGAAGGTCCTCAACGTGCTGCACCGGTACGGCACAGAACACCCCCCCCAGAGACAGACAGACAAACAGACAGAGACAGAGAGAACACCCAGACAGAGACAGACAGACAGAACACCCAGACAGAGACAGACAGACAGAACACCCCCCCCAGAGACAGACAGACAGAACACCCCCCCCCAGAGACAGACAGACAGAACACCCCCCCCAGAGAGAGACAGACAGAACACCCCCCCCCCAGAGACAGACAGACAGAACACCCCCCCCCAGAGACAGACAGACAGAACACCCCCCCCCCCAGAGACAGACAGACAGAACACCCCCCCCAGAGACAGACAGACAGAACACCCCCCCCAGAGACAGACAGACAGAACACCCCCCCCAGAGAGAGACAGACAGAACACCCCCCCCCAGACAGACAGACAGACAGACATAGAGAGAGAGAGAGAAACAGAGAGAGACATAGAGACAGACATAGAGAGAGAGACATAGAGAGAAACATAGAGAGAGAGACATAGAGAGAGACATAGAGAGAGAGACATAGAGAGAGACATAGAGAGAAACAGAGAGATAGAGAGAGAGAAAGACATAGAGAGAAACATAGAGAGACACAGAGAGATAGACACATAGAGAGAGAGAGAGAGAGAGATAGAGAAACAGAGAGAGAGAGAGAAACAGAAACATAGAGAGAGAGACACATAGAGAGAGAGAGACATACCTTTACCCTGCAGGTGGTTGGCCTTTCTCCTGATCGAATCAGGAGAAAGCCCACGTTGAGTCACCTGACCGGAACTCCTCCCTTGAGACGTTGTTGCATCATCGTCCCTGTTGCCAATCTGTTGGGCTCAGACGTGTGTGTGTGTGTGTTGGTGTGTGTGTTGGTGTGTGTGTTCGTCTCCAGGGTGGCCAGTCAGGTGGCGGCGCTGGACCTGGGCTACAAGGCCGGGGTGGAGGCCATCCGGAACAACCCGCCCAAGATCCTCTTCCTGCTGGGCGCCGACGCCGGCTGCATCACCCGGGCCGACCTGCCCAAGGACAGCCTCGTCATCTACCAGGGTACGGACGCACACAGAGACACACACAGAGACAAGGACACAGACACACAGAGACAAGGACACAGACACACAGGCCCAGTCCCATGTCTCTCCCCTTAACGAGAACACTTGCTTTGAGTGCCCTTAGCTGCAAGTCAGCTCCCGAGCTGGCTAGCGTTCAAGGGTTGATTTTTAAGGGGAAAAACAGCACTCCCCCTCACTCCCCTAAGTATTGGGACACCCTACCCCTTCACAGGAACGCGCAAAATCTAGGGTTAGGGCTCAAATCTAGGGGAAGGGGGAGAATTGGGACAGAGCCACAAGGACACTGAGACAAGGACACAGACAAACAGAGACAAGGACACAGACACACACACAGAGACAAGGACACAGACACACACACAGAGACAAAGACACAGACACACACACACACACACACACACAGAGACAAGGACACAGACACACACACACACACACACACACAGAGACAAGGACACAGACACACACACACACACACACACACAGAGACAAGGACACAGACACACACACACACACACACACACAGAGACAAGGACACAGACACACACACACACACACACAGAGACAAGGACACACACACACACACACACACAGAGACAAGGACACAGACACACACACACACACACACAGAGACAAGGACACAGACACACACACACACAGAGACAAGGACACAGACACGTGCATAGGTGCCGACCAGATCCAACGAAACCAACCACACACGTGGATCCATCTTCTGAGCTCTGAGGAATAAGACCTGGATCTTTGCAGAGCTGCCCGCATTCATGCATCACGTCAACATTCCCCCCCCCCCCCCCCCAACAGGTCACCACGGCGACGTGGGGGCGCCCATGGCAGACATCATCCTGCCGAGCGCGGCCTACACGGAGAAGAACGCCACCTACGTGAACACGGAGGGGCGGAGCCAGCAGACCCGCATCGCCGTCACCGCCCCCGGGACGGCCCGCGAGGACTGGCAGATCATCAGGGCCTTGTCCGAGGTAACGCACGCACACGCACGCACAAACTGGGGTTGACCAAATGCAATAACTGGATGGCCTTATCGCGAGCCTCCGACAGCCACAGATACAGAGAGTATTGTTTTGTTTATTGATTCATCGATTGCTGTCAGGATGTTAAGAGACGGCAATCAAATAAAAAAAGAAATGCTTCTAAAATATATTGCCTACCCTAGCTTTAACTTGATAATTATAAATTTAAATGGGGTGCACGTCGATTTCATTTTGACAGTAGAGACAAATTAGGACTGCGTTACATTTGAACACAGGAGGGTAGCCAGCCTGCTTGTCTATGTCTAATATTTATTTACTTATTAGTCACGCTAAGCTAACTCAGTATCACCACTAGAGGTCCCTGCAGGCTAAAGCCAGGCCTAAGTCTGGCTGTATCTTGGACTCGACACACTGCTTCTGAACACAATACGCATGCACACGTTTGATGCCGCTTTAACATAAATGTGTGTGCGTCTTGTGTGTGTGTGTGTGTGTGTGTGTGTGTGTAGCTGGCGGGCGTGGCGCTGCCCTATGACACTGTGGACGAGGTCCGCACCCGGCTGGCCGAGGTCTCTCCCAACCTGACCCGCTACGACGACGTGGAGGGAGCCAACTACTTCAAACAGGCCAACGAGCTGGCCAGCGTACGTCTCACTCTCACAGTTATAACACGCACACAACGCCTGAGCCTCTTTGTGTTTGCATAGCATTAATGATAATGTGCACACACACAGCCTTAGCATTTTTTTTTTTGAAGTAGAGCATTACTGGTAATACACACACACACAAACACACGCACAATCCTAATCCATTTGCATAGCATCAAGCCATTTCCAGTAACATCCATGACACCTTTTTTCAAATTTCTGGACACACACACACTCCTAAATACACATGCCTCACCCTTCTTATGTGAGTGTTTCTAGTCAAAAAGACACATTTTCTTTTGTCAGAGGCCAGAAGAAATCCAGCTTTTTTATCATCCATGTAGTCGCTATTTGAATACAGGAGACGACAACGCATTGTACTAATATAAACCCGTTCCCCGATAAAACCATACTCCTCCACTTAACCCTAACCACGGCAAACCATTCAAGCCCCCCGGAAAAGCATCTACGAAACAGAAAAAAAAGCACAAATCCTTGTCTTAATACGAATGGTGAATGTAATGTGATACAAAGTCAGTGTGTGATCCTCCCCCCCCCCCCCCCCCCCCCCTGTCTCTCTGGACCCTGCAGGCGGTGGACCAGACGCTGCTTGCTGCTCCCCTGGTGCCCCCCCAGCTCACCGCCAGGGACTTCTACATGACAGGTGGGCGGGACTCCAGGGTGTCTGACGGGCTAGCCACTACTTTGGGTTGGGTTATGGGTTGGTTGGTTAGTTAGTTAGTTAAAATCCAACACGACACGTTGGTTTCACCTTTTGTTGTTGCTTTTTAAAAAGGTACAATGTGCATCATGTTTGAGTTTGAGATGTGCTCCAAAAAAAGTGTGTTTCTCAAACTTAAACATGATGCATATTGTACCTTTTTTAAAAAGCAACAACAAAAGGTGAAACCTCGTAAAGTTTTAACTTCCTAAAGGTGCCTCTCTTTTGGAGGGTTGGGGGAGATTTGAGAGAGGAGGGAGTGGTAAAGTGGTGTTTGAAGGCGGGAGCTAGCTGGAAGTAGCGGGTCTTGCGTATTGTACCTCTTTTAAGTAGCGGCTCGTATGTTTGTTTTGCGTGGAGCCCCACCTGGCCCCAAATTGAACCGAAACAAATCTGATGACGGGGTGGCAGTTACAGCCATGCCACCACAGGTGGTGCTGTTGCTGTGCTAGTTTACCCTTTCAAATCTGATACTTTGTCTTCATCTACAACTGTGACAAATATAAAAGAATATTATGCCGTTTAATGGACACTTTGAAAATCACAATCCTGTGAAGGCATACATTTTCGAAATGGGTGGGATTTTAACCCTCACCCCAGCAGCTTTGATGCCTTGCTCTTAAAGTTTGGCAAGACATGACAGCTTGGAAGAGATGCACTTTTGATACATACCCGTTCAACACATTTTTGACTTTTTTAGTAATTTTGTCCTCTCTCTCTCCCTGTAGACTCCATCAGCAGGTCCTCCCAGACCATGGCGAAATGTGTGAAGGCCATCACAGAGGGAGCCGCGGCCATCGACGAACCATCCATTTGCTAAACGCCCCCTCACTAATTGAGCCGTAGAGAGTCTTCAACACACCGATACACACGCATCCACATTGCATCCAACACCTTCAAAGTTTGCGTACACACACAAATACACACACACGACACATACATACGCAGAGTTGGAGCCTCGCCTTTATTTAAATGTGTTCTTGATGCTTGTTGTGTACAGTCGATCAATTCCTCTCAAGACACAGCTCTGATTAACTTGTAATGAAGTCTGAATAAAAATAAATCCTTATGTTGTAGCCAGTCGTGGTTTGTAATCATTCTGTGTTTATATCTTCTCCGGAGGTAAAGTGTGTTTGAATCACTTAATGAATTCTGAAGAGACTACAGTCTATATTTCTGAGGACTTCAGTGATGGGTTCATAGAGCTGCAGTGAATAACCATTTTAGAACACTTAAGAAATTACCCTATACAAATCCTAATTAAGTGAGCATTATGCTAATTATGGCTATTATGCAAATACTTATGCAATTTCCCACCAGCAACATATAAACCTCTTCTTATAAATTGTTTATCTCTCAAGTTTGAATCCATAAGCAGGGAAACCATCCCTGTCATTTTAAAGGTCCATTGGCTTATAATTGTATCATTTGGCACTTTAAACTTGTTTTCAGCTCTCCATTTGTAACCCGTGTTTGTTTCAGTTTTACCACAGGTGCATAATTAATATCTGAGGTAATATCGGGTGGCATTTTCGAGCGTATCTATATAAATGTCAGTTCATTCAAAACAGCATTTTGTTTAGATAAAATGATTTCTCCTTCAATTCAATAAACCTCGGCCCTGTCATACAACCACTGATCATACATTCTGCTCATTCCAAACTCAAGCAAAACATAACCTCATCATGAATTTCTTTCGCTCAAAATAGATTTATTGACAATAGAAGAATAAAAAAATACAAATAAACCTAAAGGGTCAATCTCCAGCGTTGAAAAGAACTCCAATCGATTTTGACACTTCTTGTCTTTTTAGTATATTATATCACAAATAAAACCTTGAAGGCAAACACTAAGTGTGTAGCATATCCCTGTTTTCCTATTGAGTGCGGGCAGCCCTGCATGCTAGCACTAGGTTCTAGGTTCAGTGCTGTAGACGGAGGGGAACGGGGGGCCGACCGCTTTTAACTCAGCGTCCAGGCCGCCGCCAGAGAGGCCATGAAGCCGTTCAGGAGCGCCACGGCGTAGCCCACGTGGAAGGACCGCCCGGGGGAACGCCTGGATGAGAGCAGAACGCGTGGGGGGGAAAAGACAGAGGAGACTGCTGTGATATAGCGGGCGGAGGATGTGTAATGGAAAAGGAAGGGGGAACTGCCTATAAAAAGGTGATCTGGGTAATCTGGGCCTCTCGTCGCCACATGACATATTGACAACATTTTCTCTTATTTTAAAAGGTGACATATTTGACCACCAGGTGTGAGTGTGATTAGCCCACACAAGCCTGCCTGATCTATCAAAACGGCTTGTAACGGCTAATCACACTCACGCCTGGTGGTGTAATATGTCACCTTTAAAAGCGGGGAGAAAAAGACAGGACACGCCCACAAGAATGATACAAACGATGAACAGTTCTCTGTGTGTGTATGCGTGCGTGCGTGCGTGCGTGTGTGTGTTACCTGAAGTTGGGCAGGAAAACCATGCCGGGTGTGTAGGAGTCCATGTAGGTGAGGCTCAACGAGAAAGCACAACAGATGCAGCCGGCGATCGCAGACAACACTAGGATACTCCAGAATCCTGGACACACACACATACACACACACACACACACACATACACATAAAAGTCAATGTTGTCAACATTTTTAAAGGCTTTCTGTATTCCCCTTACAGGTGGATACTGAGTTTCTGACATGTTGTGTTTCCTGGGACAAAAGGGTCGGGTAGGGGTTAGTACCTCCACACGCAATGAGCGTTGGGGAACCCCTGATCTAGAGGCATACAATGAGGATGCTATGGATCAAACTTGAAAGATGGAACGATGTCAGTGTGTGTCTATTACAGCCACCCTTCAGAAATGAGTGCAGAACGGTGCTCACCTAGCATGCTGACCTCAGTGCCGTCGTTGGCTGTCACTCGCTCACTCCGCAGCTCTGAAAGGGAGAGATCCACAATTCATCACATCTTCATCCCCATGACCCCATCCATCGCCATAAGGGCCATAACTTGACTTAGATGTACCGGTGTCGTGCCAGAAGTTGATTTTTGCCAGAAACTGATTTCCGGTCCGCGGGAGCGCGCACGGTCTGTTAAAGTTGTGTTTCTGCCTCAAAATGGCTTGATATCACTCAGCAAAGTAATACTGACAAGATTTGATGTCAACCAGTGCTTGAATAATGTGTAAAGGGCCATTACAGGGCCATTACAATGTAAAAATCAGCGGACCGGAAATCAGTTTCTGGCAAAAATCAACTTCTGGCACGTCGTGCCAGAAGTTGATTTTTGCCAGAAACTGATCTGATCGCGCACTGTCTGTTAAAGTTGTGTTTCTGCCTCAAAATGGCTTGATATCACTCAGCAAAGTAATACTGACAAGATTTGATGTCAACCAGTGCTTGAATAATGTGTAAAGGGCCATTACAATGTAAAAATCAGCGGACCGGAAATCAGTTTCTGGCAAAAATCAACTTCTGGCACGACACCGGCATGTCCACCCAATGTAGTGCTTATTAATGCGGCTAGAATATGTCGATATAAATACGTGTATGAATGCATGTAGGCCTATGTATGTAGCCTATGTATGTATGCATGTATGATGTAAATACTGAACAGTATATAGGCATACAATAGGCACACACACACCTTTGAGGATCGTGTACAACAGTGCACAAATCACACCGGCTGCAAACACCACTACCGCGGAGCAAACGGAGGACAGCAGCACGATTGGCCAGCGCCGCTTCGGCCGGTGAGTGTCATCATACGAGTCGAGGACCTCCTGGGGACGAGGGTTCGTGTCCATTTTCAAAATAAGTCAGAAGAAGTCAGATAGGACAGTTTCTCAAACGTGATGTCAGATGCGTTCACCGAATACGTCCATGGCACCATGCACCGCCGAGCGATTCCACAAGTTGGCCAATCTCTATCGATAAGGCCTATAGAAAAGTATTTCTGGTTCGGTGCAAGGAGTTTACGGTACGATCAATGTTAACATCAACTTTTGGGGGAAACGTCGGAACTTCTTCCGCAATCAAATTTAGTAGAGGGGCGTGGCGGTCATTCTTTTAATACTACTTCCTGGGGTCCAAAAGAGGGAAAGATTAACCATGGTTAGGAGTGTGTGTGTGTGTGTGTGTGTGTGTGTGTGTGTGTGTGTGTGTGTGTGTGTGTGTGTGTTTGTGTTTTGTGTGTTTTGTGTGTTTGTGTGTGTGTCTGACAAACAAAGCGAATTTATAATAGTAATAATGTAACAATAAACAAATAAACAACAATAATAATGCATTAATAACCGACCGACGTCACGTACCTACCTGCCAACCATTACTTAAATGTAATGGCTCACCTCTAAAGAAGTCACATGTGGAAGCAACCCAATGTATTAGAAACTGCAGAAGTGATCACTTATTTATTATATGGAGTTCCTTTATTTTGGTACTTTGATATTCTCACGGGCTTTTGTTTCGAAAACACCCCGCCGGAAGCCGTGTGTGACGCAGCGCTGTGGCGTCAACAACACCACTGATCAGACGGACCCGCCGCGGCTCCTCTCGTCCACGACTCCTTCCAAATACCCCACAGCACGGTAATTACCCTTCATTTAATAATGAATTGCACTTCTCCACGATGAATAACAGTCACGGGTCCACCCAGGAACTCGTTGTTATTCATAATCCATCGACATTGGATCATTATTTTTTTTTTCCCTTTGCGTTTGACGTTGTGTCACGAGAGCCCATCACACACCCTGACCGTACTGTACGCTGGTCTTCAGATCTCACACGCAAGACGGTGTTTCCTATAACGTGTGTTTTACTGTCCCTCGCCTCAGCTGCCTTTGTCGGCATCTGTGTCCATCATCATCATCGTCGTCATCATCAGCAGCAGCAGTGGAAGAGTAGACGGTGTGTCTGTGCTCTGTGTCTGTCTGTCTGTCTGTGCTCTGTCCAGCTCACCTCCACCTGGTCAGAGGTTATGTTATGTTTATAACATGAGGAAGGAGTTCCTTCCTCATCGTTGCGGGTCAATGTTGGAGCCATGGCTGCAGAGGTGGCATGGCAAATGTTGTTTCTGTTTGTACCTGGGAGTTGGACGTGGATGCTTTTTTAGGGTTCACGTCACTGCGCTGCTCGTGTTGGGAAATTGCATCTGCGGAAGGAAATGTGTGAAATCCGTCCTGTCACACACTCTGGGGTGAATGTGTGTCCGTGTAATAAAGTGCTTACTATCCACATGGCTGTGATTCTGAACAGGCCCTTATAAGGTGATGCTCCTCACGTTAGTCCTGTTTTTTTTTTCTTTAGTCGGTTACTATGGTGATTGTAGGATTGTTATGACGTTATGTCCACCGGGAAATATTGTCGTTTCTTCTTCCTCGCCCCATGTCAACAACACTAAGGTCTTGTGATTAGGGCGGTTGAGTTGTGTAAACATGACTATCTCCATGCGGCGGATCATAGATACCCCAGGTGTCGGACTGGATGGTAGCTGACACGTGACGTGTGTGTCAACATGAAAAAGACGTGGGGGGGGGGGGGCAGCAAATATTTACCCAGAGAACCATAAACACGTAAAAGAAAATAAATATGTTATTCTGAGTGGGAGGGCAGTGGAAAAAGATAAAGGGAAGTCATGGATACCATGGATTCACCCTATCAATGATTTATGTGAAGTTGAATTTGAATAATTGTCATTGTGTGCATAATTGTGTAATCTGGAGAGGCAGAGAAAGGGCATTTGGCCGGAGGGGGGGGGGGGATTTAGTGCAGAAACGTTAATCTGTTTTCTTTTTCAAACAATCAACCGAATGACTGGATGGACGTCGTTGACGTAATCATTTCAGTCATCAACATTTTCTGCTGACTTGAAACCGGAGTGCTCAGAAAAGACAATGGACCACGGCAGAATATCTAAGCGTGGATGGCTTAGCCA
>NC_140294.1:1545467-1562967 GCF_964030765.1 Micromesistius poutassou
ACCCACCCGATGTGGAGTCAGGAAACGCTGAGCTCACACACTCACAGACTCTCGCCCCACTCCTCTGGCCCCTTCACAATGGTTCATATCGTCGTGTGTTCTAAGGGTTTATATTTGGTAGGAACTGTTCAGCCCTGTATAGGGCCATATCCAAATGTCCACTTGCCGTGAAAAAGTATGTTAGTGTGGTTGAATAATAACTACATTTTTAAAATTACATTTCTGCTTTGTTTTTAGTGCGGGTTAGTAATCAGGGCGTTTATTTTGATGAAGCAGAAGTGATACGTTTTGTCAGCAACACTTGACACAATCTGTCACAATCTGTATCTTCCACACACACACGGCCCTCCACACATCCTCTTAAAAACGTCAGCGGTGCGACAAACTGGCCCTGGTGCACACCAGAGAAACATCTCGATTCTGCAGTCCTTTGTGAATCTACAACCGCATGTTGATTCACACAAACGCCACGACGCGCTCACACTCTCCTCTGCCTTATTTAGGGGGGCAGCGGCGCATTGGGGCAGTTCACACAAGGTCCCGGATTGACGCACGCACACACACACACACACACACATGCACACGCACACACACACAGGTTTGCACGGTGCGCCTGGTTTAACGGGGGACCATCTGTTTGCAAACGGCAGGTACCTGAAGGGAACCTGGACCAGTACGTGGAGAGCGACTACACGCTCATCTACTTCCACCACGGGCTGACGGGCGAGAACAAGCCGTCCCTGAGCTGGGTGCGAGAAGCCGTACAAGGAGTTTGACAGGAAGTACGTCACCGCCACCCCGTACCCCCGCACCGTAGGGAGGATGAGACGGTGTGACAGAATCGTTAGACAGATCAGACATGAGGCATGAGCGGCCGCCTAGTGGTCATTTGCCGGTGAAAAGGTTATATATATATGAGAGAGAGAGAGAGAGAGAGAGAGAGAGAGAGAGAGAGAGAGAGAGAGAGAGAGAGAGAGAGAGAGGAGAGAGAGAGAGAGAGAGAGAGAGAGAGAGAGAGAGAGAGAGAGAGAGAGAGAGAGAGAGAGAGAGAGAGAGAGAGAGAGAGATGGGTTCTCGTTTTGGTCTCAACTAAATTACGATAGAGATATTCCAAATGATGATTATTATTTTTTTAATAGGTTATAAATGACTCAAATCTGTCTGTCGAAGGTTGAACCTAGTCTTTAGGCCCCACGTAGATGTGTTTGGATCCTCTGCGGTCAGTGACATGGTGAGTTTCTGCTCTGTGTGCGCGCGTCTTTTCCTCCAGGTACAAGAAGAACATCAAGGCCCTGTACATCGTCCACCCCACCATGTTCATCAAGACCCTGCTCATCCTCTTCAAGCCCCTCATAAGGTGAACCACGCCCCCCCCCCTCACCCTCCAGAGAGGAGACATGTAGAGATGTCAGTTATCGTCGGCAGGATTCTGGTCGTGGTGTCTTATTGCTTACAACGTGTGTGTGTGTGTGTGTGTCGCTAGCTTCAAGTTTGGGAGGAAGATCAACTACGTGAGCTATCTCAGCGAACTTGAGGATGTGGTCAAGTGCGACCAGCTTGTCATTCCCGCCCGGGTCCAAGAGTAAGAGCTCTTCCTGTTTCTTCTAAGTAGAGTTTGCTGCAGTAAGAGCGCGTCGTTTTAACATTCATCAGCAATTCCTTCAGCAATTGTACACACTGGACCTTTTAATGAGTTTGGGCTTTATATGGGTAAAAAAAAATTTATATTCTAAATTGATATTGTTTATAAATATACATTACATTTTTGTTTATATAAGGTCAATGTGTTTTAGGCTGAACATGTCCTCAAGTATTGACTTGCTAATCACAGTGAGCTTGTAACAATGGCTTTCAGGAAATTTCAGTCAAAGTTTTCTGTTGCTTATATAAATGAAATGGTACAGTCCACTCAGGGCGAGCCTCTATGAACAACATTGTCACAGTGGTCACTGATAAAGATATCATTCATGATTTTAATCCTTGTTCGCTGCAATGATATCTGATCTCTCTCTCTCTCGCTCTCTCTCTCACTCTCCCTCAAAAGGTATGATAATAAGCTGCGGGCGTCCCTGAAGCCGTCCGCCCAGCCCCCCATGTCCCCTCCTCGCAGCCCCCCACTGCCCAACCAGATGTTTGGGGTTCCCCTCGCTGTGTAAGTCGCTACTGTCGAACGCCCCCCTCCATGTTCGGAAACACCAAAACACACTGGCTCAACCAGGCAGTACAGCCAGTGAAACCAGACGAAACACACTCATGGTCTCAACTCTCAATCTCCGGAAGCGGTTGAGAAATCTTAAATCATTCCCTACTGAAACTAGTTCATGGTCTGTGTGCATCTGTCTGTATCTTATTGGATGCTGCAGTAAACTCTGGATTATTGGTTATCACCAAACAAACTGGAAAATTTGCACCGTGGTAGATTTCTGGTACTGACATTATGTCACTTTTTCGTGTGTCTGTGTGTCTGTCCTGTGTGTCGGTCTGTGTGTGTGTTAGTCTGCGACAGAGAAGCCCAGACGGTGATCCGGTCCCTGTTGTGATGAAGGACACCATCAGCTTCCTGTCGGAGCGAGGTGCAAATAACTTGTTATCTTCCATAACTCAACTTCTCCAAAGGTATTAAAGCCTTGTAAACCAGGGTGCATACTGATTGTGTGTGTGTGTGTGTGTGTGTGTGTGTGTGTGTGTGTGTGTGTGTGTGTGTGTGTGTGTGTGTGTGTGTGTGTGTGTGTGTGTGTGTGTGTGTGTGTGTGTGTGTGTGTGTGTGTGTGTGTGTGTGTTCGTTCGTTCCAGGTCTGGAGATCGAGGGCATATTCCGGCGTTCCGCCAACGTCACACTGGTGAAAGAGGTCCAGCTCAGATATAACTCCGGTGGGTGATTCATCACAGTCATTTTCTTTTGTTCATCAAACGGGGAATTAATAGTCAAAAGCATGTTCAAACTCGATCCCCAATGTCTACCTCTAGGTAGACATTGGGGACATTGCTCCTAAATGAACCGGAACACAACCCAAGTTGGTAACAGCGAATGTATTCCATCGCGCTGGCGTCTGACCCTTTCTTTGTGGCGCCCCCACTGCAACAGGTGAGGCGGTGAGCTTCCACGAGATGGAGGACTTCCACCTGGCCGCCGTCATCCTGAAGACCTTCATCAGGGAGCTGCCGGAGCCCCTGCTCACCTACCAGCTCTACAACGACATTGTCAACTTCGCAGGTACGCTGTCCCGTGTTTTTTTTTGGTAGGAGGAGGAAGTGGAGATGGGGGCTGTGAACCAAGGATTTGAGTTGTCAGCAATCGTAGCAGAAGCAGTAGCAAAATATGCCTGTGAACCTCAAAGTCGGCAAGTTCACAGTAGTCATAATGGTCGGAGAATATGGCTGTCCCCTCGGAAGTAAGTTGGAAGTAGTGGTAGTGGTAGTGGTAGAAGTCATCATCAGTAGATGGTATCATATTAGCGGCAATTATACAAACCATAAAAGATTGAGTTCATACAGTATAAGGTCAAATTTGATGTGTTTTCATCCATCATCATCAGTTTGGTTCCATTATTTACTACCGTTACAGATCTAAAGAAACATTGCTACAGGAATTAATCTAGTGGGAAGTGGGACCTGTTGGCTTGTGTCCTCCTGTTTTCGCTTGTGTTAGTCTCTTAGCTTGTGTCGTCCTGCGTTTAGATTTTGTAGACCTGTGTTAGCCATTGCGAGCTTATGTCATCTTCCGTTTGCGTGTCGTCCAGTTTTAGCTTGGGTTAGCCTGTGTTAGGTGTCGTCCTGCAGTAGCTTGTCGTCCTGTTTGTACTCGTGTTAGCCTGTCTCAGCTTATATTGAGCTTTGTGTGTGTGTGTTCCCCATCCTTCCATAACATGTTGTCTACATATAGGGCTGGGCAATTAATCAAATTTTTTATCGCAATTTCGATTTTAGAGTGAAACGATCACCAAACTATAAATATAGTTTGGTTCGATTTTTTATATATATATATATATATATAGAAATTGCAGAACATCTGGATTCATATCTGGACTTTATTTAATATTTGACCATTTTGTGTATTTTTTTTAAGGGGAAATTTCCAAGTTCTTATTTACAAAGTGTTTTGTAAAACACTGTTACCCTTCTGATCCTCCTGCTGTTAATTTTTTCCCTCCACAGCCGTGCCCAGTGAGAACCAGGTGGCGGCCATGAAGGCCTTGGTGGCGTCCCTGCCCGAGGAGAACTACGCCTCGCTCAGATACCTGGTCACCTTCCTGGCACAGGTACACAGGAGGACTCCCTCCCTCACCCTCCACTTACCGAGAGAGGCTCCTTAACGAGGGCCTCTTAAAGGGCCCTCGTTAGCTCTCCGTCGTGGCCTGGAAATCCAGACCCACATCTAGAACGCTGTAGGGGTCTGGCAACCAGTGATGGAAATGGCCCGACTCGAGAGGGCGGCGCCGTGCGTGCGTTTGAAAATATCACTGCACGCAATTGGATAACACTACGACCAATCAGAAGAATACATGGGGTGACGTATCCAGACCAGCGGAGCTAACCAATAGATAAGACTCTTGCCGTATCCGGGTCGGTAAAACAGCGACGCTTTTGGCCCGCCTATATCAGACACACCGGTGTGATTGGTTAATGTTCTGGGCCGGGGGAATCGGGGAGTGACGTATATTGCGCGTTCCCAGAGTGACTCGCTGAGCAAATTCAAATTGTGCTCTCGCGAGAACGCTGGATTTCCAGGATACCTCCGTCGCACGTCCTGGTTGACGCTCCCCGTTTGTGACATCACAAAATCGGAAAATGTGTAGGGTCAAGTCATCCTCGCCCTGCTACGGTATCACGACCCCCAGTGGTTAACAACGGGGGTCCTGGGTACCAACCCGGGCCTGGTTAGCCTTAGTTTGCATGTTAGGATGCTCTCCCTAAGAGCCAGTGTTTGCGCAACCTTTTCTCGTCACGCCGCCCCCATGCCCGCCGACAGATTTGAGGCCTGTCAAGGCACGTCAGGCTGCGGCCCGCCGAGCCAGACTCGCGCTCGCAAGCGCACGTACGTCTAAACGGGTGTCTCTGTCTCTCTCTCTCTCTCTCTCTCTCTCTCTCCCCCTCTGGTGTCTGACGGGAAAGTAATGTCAACCGAGCATGTGTCTGCAGAGCAGGGCCAACAACGTAGGATGGTATCTGTGTGGTTGAGCCTTTTATGCCGTTACCTATAGGTCTGTTAAAGATGGGGGTAGATTCAAGAGCTGTGTTTTTGAGTGCATTAGATAGAAGTTGCCTAGCCATCCCTCAGCTAATAGTGAGGATGTCTGCTCCTAATTGACTGTGCCCGCCTCTGTATGAGATCGTTTAGATTTTGGAACGCTCCGGGCTTACGTCTGACCAATCAGAGCATCTTTCGGGCTATCTGTCTTGCCCCGTCAACCACAGGCGCAGTTAAATACACGTCTCCGTCGCGGAGACGTGAAGGGAGGGGAGGAGAGTCGTACCGACCGCCGCTTCGACGTCTCTCTGTGTTTTCAGGTGGCGAACAACAGCGAGATCAACAAGATGACCAACAGCAACCTGGCCGTGGTGTTTGGTCCCAACCTGCTGTGGGGGCGGGACAACGCCATGTCACTCAGCGCCATCGGACCCATCAACAACTTCACCAGAACCCTGCTGGACCAGCAGCATCTGGTGTTTGAGTAGAAAAAACGCCCCGCCTCCTCCTCTCCGCTGGCCAATCGGGTGCGGGCCTCAGATATCGTCGCGCTAGTCTCGAGGAGACCTCCGCTCCTCTGACCAAATGTTCCCAGGGTACTTGTTCCTTGCATCGCTTCGTCCGCAGTCCCGTGTTCAAGCGGGGCCACGCGTCCTCCGTTTTGTTTTAGCGTTAGTTTGTTTGATTTGGTATGTTGGTTTTGGGCCCAGTCCGATTTTGCGTTTGTCAGCCTTTTTTCTTTCGTTCTGTTTGTTTTAAAGTCTGTGCCAAATCGCCGTAACCCCCCCCTCCACACCACGGTAACGTGGTTTTGGCAGAAGATATCCACTCTGTTATGACCTAAACCTAGTCTCAATCCATTGCCACAGAGCCCCTGTAGCCACTCCCACCTGGCTCCACCCTTGATGACCCTTGATGACCCCGCCCCCCCCGAGTGACCCTGAACCAGCCCCTCCCTACATTTCACCACCCCCCTCCTTATCTTAAAAAAACAAACAAAAAAGGAGTCTCCGGCCTAACGCAGACGTCGCTCCGATAGATCTGTGTACTGAAACATATTTTCTCGGTGTTAACTACTCGTGTCAGTTTTTTTTCCAACTAGTAGAAAACGATAGAAGCGGTTTCGGGTGTTTTAGACGCCCGTCCCGGGGATTTGTATTCGTGCGTGTGTGTAACCGAATCCCGGAGGTTGTTTCCGTGTCGTCGAGTCTTCTGGTGTCTTCCTCTGCTTCTGTGTGTAAGGCCAAAAACAAAAACAAAAAACGCGAAAGCGCGATTTTTTTTTACGCTCAAGTCAGCACCGACTGGATTCTGTCGGGTTCTGTCGCGTGTTGTCTTCTGCTCCCGGTCAGCCGGTAGAGTCATGGGTTAGGTTTCAGTTTTGTTTTCTTCTTCTAAAACATTTTCGTCCACCTCGGCGTCATTGCGTTGACTTGACATTTTAGCTTGAATGCTTAGCTCACTAGGTTGACTCCGTAGATAATAGTCTAGTTACGCCTGTTGCCTGCCCTTTCGGACACTTTGATTCGGGGTGTTTTTTTCCGACGACAGCTTGATGCGTGTGTCACTGGACCGGTGGTTCCCAGGACCAAAAAAAAATAGAACAGATCGGATGAAAATAACTATGAATTTGAATTTAACTTGAATCACACAAGCCTGTGGGGATTGAGGCAATCTTTCAGACTCTTTCAGACAGGCCAGGTTGTGTTTCGACATTGGGACGTCACCTCACCCATTTCTGTCTTATCGACAATCTATCCGCTTTGGTTTGATTCGTTCATCTGCTGCTGTTGGTCTTTCTGCAGCGTTGGGTGTTTATAGTTGTAGCGCTAAAGGTGTTCCTGCTCTGGAAACCACAAAGACTTTAAACCATACATATCTATCACATCGCTCTATTCTGATTGGCCAAAATCGTTGCTAATGCCACCACTTGATGATAATAATTTCAGCCAATTGTAGACGGGTGCTTGTGTTTGGGGTCTTGTTCCTGTCGTTTGAGTTCCCATGACCAATTAAGGTAAGCACACACACACACACCAGACCAAAGCAAACGGGTGGTTTACTTTTGGTGGCCACTTCTGCTCGTGACCTCGTTGGTGATTCGGTTTTGCGACGCGTCACCTTTGGATATTTCTCCAGCCAGCTCCAGGGTTGCCATAGCGATGTTGTTTGGGTCACCATGTACGTTAAGCTCACGCGCTGCAGCGTTTTCCCTTTGATTTCCTTCTGTTTTTAGTTTATTTCTATGAAAATATACAAGTTTATCCCGCATTCCCTTTTCTTCGTCCATTTCCAAACAGTATTCTCCACTGCTGAGCACATCAGACGTAGTCCGGGCGCGGTCCGTGTCTTTGCCTTTGCCCGGGTGTTGTATCTTAGACCAGTCATGGTGCTCCTTGGCTCTTGTTGCCCACTAGTCACATGTTTCTGCCGCAGAACGTCGGAAGTGTCTTAATGGAACGTTAGGCTTCAATAAGTTTCAAACATGACCCTTTTTTTTTTTTTTTCATCTACCTCTCGACACGTTTAGGGAAGGTCTCTTAGTGTGGTATACCGTAGCCCAGCCTCCAACCGCGTGGCGTGGGAGTCCACATTTGGGCTTTTATTTTGAAAGGGCGTCACTAAGGCCTCGGGCCTGGTATGCTGATACAAGGGTTATTCCCCTCAACACCATGGCGATGGTGAGATGCTCCATGTCCGGGGACTGTAAATGCTACTAGATGTGTGGGTCATGTAGGGTTTCTCTTGCAGCGCACGGCGATACGTCATTCTGGACATCTAGTAAAGCAGAAAAAATAAAAACCTGTAGCCTATTTACGGGATTTCTTGTTCGATATATAGTGTGTTCGTTTTATGGCTGTACGATGGCGATTTTGCTGTAGTGGTTAGAAACAATCTTTTGTGCTGAAGAAACGTTATATTTTTTTGTACCTGCCTGTCACACGAGTCTGATTTGAATCTCCCGCGTGGTTGTATTTCAGACGTAAAAACAAAAGGTTTGTACAAAAGTAGTTCTCCCAACGGGACTTAGCTGGTGTAGTTTGTGTCAGAAACAGAAAAATCGTAGCGCAACCAGCCACTTCGAGTTTAAAGGGCTTTAATGTCTATATTTTTTTCCAAAAATAAAAGTTCCTTCCCACACCCAAGTTAAGAACAAAAAAAAAAAATCGCCCAAGGATACATAAATGGCTGTGGGTTGAGTGACTTTGTGGTGTTCTGTTCTTCTAATGTCGTGACTGAATAATTCATTTTTTAACGCAGAGAAAAGTGCACGACTGAAGGTGAACCGAACTGTTGTTTTTTCTTTTTGGGACTTTATTCCAAAGTCATGTCAATGTGTTCCTTTTAACATTGACATGATAAGTGTGTGTGTGTGCGTGTATGCGTGTGTGCGTGCGTGCGTGTCTGAATTGATGAACAACATTCTTGGCTTGGCCTGACCCCAAAAGGTTTAGATTGCACTACATTTTTGGAATTTTTATAGGGCTTTGACCTTGGCCGTACGTGATTTGAGAAAAAAAAAAAAACTAAATGTGTTTGGTTGTTTAGTGTGATTGAGGTTTTACAGGAAGTGGTTACCACTCAGGATGTACACAATGGCTCACGGACGCAAAACAACATTGGGGGAAGGAGCAAAGCCCTTTTATTAAGTGTATGCATGCGCGTGCCTTACTGTTTTGTCCTCCGTGGTCATGTAACCCAGTGTGCCCTGATATTCCATCCATTCCTATTACTCCTTCCAAGTGTGGGGCTAGTTTGCCGTGAGAAGCCAGTTTTTCGCCACACTATATCCAATCGTTTGTGACATCACAAGTGGGAGTGTCTACGACTCTTATGACAGGTCCACCCCGGCCTGGCGGTTGATTCCGGTCCACCAATCGACTCCTTCCAGCCGGTTGGCCACGCCCACGTTGTGATGTCACACATGTTTTTAAATGGCTCTTCATGGCTCTTCAGCACGACACCTAGTGGTAAAATAGGGGTCCTTTAAAAAAAATAAAAATAAAAAAAGGTATATATATATATATATATATAAAAATAAAAAGGTAGAAAGGCAACCAGATTTGCATTTTGCTCTGATCGCAGTGGTGGTCGGATGGCACATTCTCCCTGACGACGGGAGTGAAATGGTGAATGAATATATAGATGTAGTGTAAGACGGTAACATCTGTATTTTCATCCGTTGAACTCTGCAGGAGGTCAACGGATCATCATTCCTAAGGTGTTTAGTGTATGTTTTTTTTTATTTGAAGTACTCTTCCAGAAACTAGAATTAAATCACTATCCACATTGAGGAGATTATTTGACGAGGCATGTAGTCCCAAGTTATCGTCGTGAATGGCCTTTCTAGAACCAAGTAGCCAATACCTAGTGTTCATCGCAACTATCGTTGACTCCTCATTCAATTGTCTCATTTGTTTTCTCAAATCGACATCACGTTCAACCAATGAGTTCTGCATTATTTCAGACTATAATCGATTGCTTAAAAAACATCTGGTGAGAAATGGCGGCCCAATCGTAATCTATATTACCGTAACGCTTGTTTCTATAGTGATGGTGACCTCTTTTTGGGGTTGTTTCTTTTTCCTCCAATCTTTTTCGGTAACGTATAGTGATGTTATTTCCGTAACTCTGTTTTTCATCATTTACTTTTTGATATGTTGTTGATACCATGTGTCTTATCTGTATGATGGAATGGTGATTTAAAAAAAAAAACCTATGTGTACGACGAATAATTAAAAAAAAACGTGAGACATGTAATTCTGCTCTGGAATCTGGTTTCATATTTGGTTTCACTTCATATTTTGCAGCGTTTACACTTCCATACAGCTAACACATGATTACTTTATTATCCCTTTATGTTTTTGAGAAATAACTTTGACATCCTGAACTCATCCGACCTACTAAGTGCATTAAATGTTTTCAACGCACCAGATTCGCTGAAAGTACATTTAGAAGTAACCGTGATATCGATTCATACCAACTTTTGACATAACAAATCATTATTCATGTTAAATAACCTCAACTCTTAAGTCCAATTCAGATTAATGTTTTACGACAAGAAATAACAATGTATTTAATATAGCTTCAGCCCGTCAAATTATAATCCAAACTTTATATTTTTGTTTCCATCGCTGCAGAATAAATACACACAAACATAACAATCCAGCCGTTTGTGCCATGCACCGGCCACTTTCCCGCTCCTTTCAAAGTAAAAGTATTGCGTTGCGGTCAGTGCTGTGTGAAAGCGGTCCCACGGCTTGCAGCAGTAGCTGGCCTGGGGGGGGGGGGGGGGACGTCTCTGTGCTCCTACTGGCTTCTGAACAAAGACTCTGGAGCCGCAAGCCAAGACCTCCTACTGCTCCAAGACCGTGTCCTCCTCACATGTGCATTCCCTCTCCCTCTGTGTTTGTTTGTTTGTGTGTGTGTGTGTGTGTGTGTGTGTGTGTGTGTGTGTAGGAATAAGTAGATGCATACTGTACGCTGTATGCACTGTCCATATTGTACTATTGCCACGTTTGTGTGTGTGTGTGTGTGTGTGTTTTCGTTGCAGATATAACCATACATAAGAGAGAGAGAGAGAGAGAGAGAGAATAGGGTCCACCCCTGACACTGGTCACACTGTTCCTCCTCTTGGCAAGGCTGTCCAGGAGGTAGTCAGTTACCTCTTTGACTCTCACACTCTCACACTCTCTCCCCCCCCTCCCTCACACACACACACACACATTGATATAGTCCACATTGGAAAGTACCCACAGCATGTACTTATTCACACGCACGCACGCACACACACACACACACACACACACACACACACACACACACACACACCCCTCTCCCTCTCAACAATAGAGCGTTTGTCCACTGTTGTCCATTTACCGATGTGTATCGGGAGTTAAGTGTCGCTGTTAGTTACACAGATCAGTCGATTATAACCCCAGACATCCTCCCTTCTCTCTCTCTCTCTCTCTCTCTCTCTCTCTCTCTCTCAGGCCATCTCAGACTCAGGCCATCTCAGACTCAGGTCTTTCTCTTTCATCTCTGGGTGCGCTTTTGTCTTCTGTTGTCTTCTGTTGTCTTCTACAGTGTGTGTGTGTGTGTGTGTGCGTTGGAGAGTGTGTTATGCATGAATTAAGTTATTCATGTGTTGGTAATCAATTACACACACACACACACACACACACACACACACACACACACACACACACACACACACACACACACACACACACACACACACACACACACACACCTTCAAGAGGAAAGATCAGACTCCCTTGGTCGGTGATCCGATCAGATTGGGGCCAGCATTGTAAATTATTGGCTGCCTCAGCCTGTAGGGCTTAATTCATGCATTTCCTTTTTGTGAGCAAAGACAGGACAATCATGAGTACATCTAAGAAAAGGGCATAGCCTACGTAGAAAAAGCTTGGTTTAAAAAGATGCGCCCGCACAGAGCCCCGCCCCCACGTGGTGGGGTAGTCCACAGGTGTCCAGTGGCGCGAGCTGCAGCGACGACGAGCCGGACCCGCGAAGACGCAGCAGCAGCACCTCCGCACCTGACCTGACCTCTGATATAAAAACCTGACCTCTGATATAAAACCAGCCTTTGGTCCGTTACTTCGTCGCTATAGTTTTCAAAATGTGATATCAGCGTTACCGCGTCTTAGATAGACGACCGCGTGTTTTGTATTGCCTACAAAGAAGATAAACCCCACATATTGGTTGAAGCGCTGACGTCTTGAACCACAGGTGAGACAAGTAAGATGTATTTTATTTTATTTACCTATTTTTTTTCTCCACATGTTTTAGTCTAACTTGGATGTGAACAAATAGTTTGCTTTAATGTAGTCTGCTAATCTTTTACTTTCATAGAAAAATAAAAAAAAGTAGGCCTATGAGAAAGATTGAGTTCTAAGATTATTAGAGATTTGTGTGATAATTGAAAATGCACCAAACGTTGATGTATTTGTATTGATGTATTTTCTAGGCAATGTATGGCATTCTCAATGCACCCGTGAGCCTAGTGTAGGCTATTATATGTAGGTCTATATGAATCATCAAAAGTTAATACAATTTTCAGCTAAATATTTCAATATTATGAGCCTCGTGGGAACATCCAAATTTCTGAGAATTTCTGTTTTGAAACGCAATAAGAATTATGTGGATGGCCTCGCGAGGCTAACGTTAATTAGCCTTGACGTTCATTTATTTTGTTTTTTTAATAAATGTGAATGAGTTCGAGCCGTGTTTCTGACTGTCCTTGTGAATGGCGAGGGGACAGCAGTGAGAATAATGATCGTTTGAGGACCTGAGTGGGGTCCATTCAGTAGCCCACAGTACGACGGCGCAGTGGGCCGACCGCAGGTCAAGAGTTCACATGAATCCCGCTTCCCTCCCCTCGTCCTACTCTGGAAGTCATTCCTTTTCATCTTCTTCTCCCTCTTTCATCCCTCTCTTCTCCCTCTTTCATCCCTCTCTTTCCTTTGCTTTCATCTCTCGCGGCTGACTCCACAAAACTCTTACTTTGAAATATGTGAAGGCTTGTGCATCGTACCATCGCAATGACTGCCTCCATTTTGGAAGCATAGGGGAATTTTATTATTGGTAATTATTATATTCTATTCTTCTATATTGTATTATTCTATATGTTGCCCTGCATTCTATGAAACAGCCATGCCATCTTATCACATTGTGCCTATGGCCAACCAGATCAATCTTAATTCTTAACTTTCCTTTACCACAATTTTTTGTTCATGTAAATTGACCCCCTTCCGTTCCGAGTAGAATAATTGGCCATCAAACAATGAGTAGCAATTAGTAATAGCCTACCCTACAATTACTACAACAGGATGCATCAGCATGTTAGGAGAGGTTTGGCTTGGGTACGACGGGGTTGCCTTGCATCCCATTACCTCAGACACAGAGCTTCAGTTGTTCGTTTTTCTGTGGGATCCGTAACTGATACACTAATCCATTATAACACCAATACTGTACTTGTGGTCCTCCAAAATAAAAGCACAACTCCCCGAAGATGATGTCTTGTGGTACTCCAAAGTAAAAGCGTGACCTGAATAGAACTCTCTCTTGTGGTCATCCAAAAATAAAAGCCTGACGACAGTTAGAATGATCCATTTTGGTCCTCAAAAGTAGAAGCGACTAAACTAGAACGCTCTCGGCAGCCCTTCAAAATAAAAGCGCAACTCAATTAGAACGTTCGCATGGGGGGGAAAATAATAAAAAAATAAAATAAAAAATAAAACAAAAGCACGACTCAACTAGAACTCTTTCGGGTGTTTCCTCCGAAAATAAAAGCGCGACCCCACCTGAATCAACCGTCTGGTGACCCCGCCCCCCCCCCCCCCCCCCCCCCCCAGCAACAGCATGCCGTCGTGGGGGGCCCTGCTGGCCCAGCTGAGCGGGGTCAACCGCTACTCCACCGGCCTGGGGAAGGTGTGGCTGTCGGTGCTCTTCATCTTCCGGGTGATGGTGCTGATCGTGGCGGCCGAGAGCGTGTGGGGAGACGAGCAGACGGACTTCACCTGTAACACCCTGCAGGTGAGGCCCGTCGCCCACGGTAACCGGGCAACGCTGCACGAGGAGGAGTCTGGCGGGGGAATAGTGATAGAGGCTGTTGTTTATTGTGTTGAGTCAACATCGATTTAAATAACGTGAACAATTTTCTTTGCTTCATGTAGTACATCGTCAACATTATTTCTATCAATATTTTGCGTAATTGGCTGCCAACTGCCTCATGGGATAATTTGATTGTAATTGAAAAAGCGTAAAGAGTAAAATACCTTGTTAAACTATTGTTTTATTGTTTTACCAAACAAATGATACCTCATCATACTATGTGGTAACCAGCCATAGTTAGCAGCACATGACCTGGTTTAAGCAGTTATGACTTTATCAGTTAAAGGGTAGGCAAACAGTAAAGCCAAACCTCAGAAACAGCACCATCATCTGGTAGGAAAATGCCATTGCATCTCAACCCTTTTTTTTTATTTTTTATATATCTCTTTCCTCCTCCTCCTTTGTTGTCCCAAGCCGGGCTGTGAGAACGTCTGCTACGACCACTTCTTCCCCGTCTCCCACATCCGACTCTGGTGTCTCCAGCTGGTCTTCGTCTCCACGCCAACCCTCCTTGTCGCCATGTATGTGGCCTACCGTAACCACGGCGATAAAAAGAGACTCCTGCAGGTGCGTGTCAGTTGGCATTTTTTAACGGTTCTGTTTGAACCATTTTTATATATAACAGTTCAACTGCAAGAAGTGACATTTACGTTTTGAATATACCATACAGTGTCAAACGTTTTTATTAAGCACACTATTTCTATTTTCGTGTTTTGTCAAGCCACATATTTGTCTGTGAAAGTAACATAGAAAGTAGTGACTTTTATGTTTTGAATGTGCCATACATTGCAAAACGTTGTTATTAAATTCACTATTCCTATTTGTGTGCTTTGTCAGGACGCATATTTGTCTATGAAAGACAAATACAGTGAACACATAAAATACAAAATAACTCACTTCTAACAAAAAAGCTGCTTGCAATTCAAATTAATGCTGTATTCCACGTCAAATGTTTGCATTGCTAAACAATCTTTGGATGTTTCTTTTGTTATAGTCAACTCCCTTAGGGCGCACTCACACTAGGCAAAGTTGCCCTGTACCGTACTCAAGTACGATTGCCCCCCCCCCCCCGCCTGTGCTCACATTGTGCAATCTCAACTGGGCCTGAGTACGGTTGCCTCTTGTACATGTAGGTTGCGTATCTGTGCGTGTGCGCGTGTCGGCTCATTAGCATCTGTACCGTGGCCTGAGCACACCTACTCCGAAGTGCACTGAGGCCACGGGACTGAGCTGTACTTGAGTACAGATGGCGTGCTCACACTAGCCAAACGATCTAGACTTTAGGGGGCAAACGTACTCGGGCAACGGTACAGATGGCCTAGTGTGAGTGCGCCCTTCATTACTTTGTTTCCCCGCCAGGTGTCTGAGCGGGCCGGCCTCTTTGGCACCCGTGTCTCCGAGGCCGAGGAGGCGGAGCTGGAGAACCTGAAGAGGCGGAGACTCCAGCTGACTGGCGCCCTCTGGTGGACGTACGCCTGCAGCCTGGTGGTGCGGCTGCTGTTTGAAGCGGGCTTCATGTACGCACGCACAGATCCTGGGCTGGGTCGCTGCTCCACTCACTAAGCACCATCTACATTCATAATCTTAACGTTTGAGCCCCCATGCTGTCAGATTTGATCCCATATGATATAATTTGTTCATAATTATTATACTCCAAGCGGGGGGGGGGACCCTTTAATTGATTTTTTGTGTGACGACAGTGGTCGCAGTTTCACCAAAGTGATATTTTTCTACTTAAAGTTAAACTGTTTAGATAAGACAGATTTTTTGGAAATCTGCCCCATATGACATCACAGGTGGGCGCTGTCCACCTAGATGTGTGTCGGATAGATGAGCAACGTTTGCTACGGTCCACCGGGATCCATCCAGCACACATCTAGGTGGACACGCCCACTTGTGATGTCATAAGGGGCCGATTTCCAAAACGGCTCTAATCACACTCACACCTGGTGGCATGTCATGGGACCTTTAAAACAAAAAAATGTCACCAAATACAAAAGTGAAACGCCTTCCATTGAGCATTTAAAACCCCTTTTTTTCCCTTTTTCTCTGTGTAATGATTGCGGGACTAGCGATTTCGCCACATCTAACCCCCCTCCCCCCCTCCGCCCCCCCCCTGCGTCTTCCCGCCGGCCCCCAGGTACGTCCTGTACGCGCTCTACCGCGGCTTCCAGATGCCGCGGCTGGTGCAGTGCGTGGAGTGGCCCTGCCCCAACGTGGTGGACTGCTTCGTGTCCCGCCCCACCGAGAAGACGGTGTTCACCGTGTTCATGGCGTCGGCCTCCAGCGTCTGCATGCTCCTCAACGTGGCCGAGCTGACCTACCTGGTCGTCAAGGCCGTCGCTAGGTATGGGACGGACGGACGGTGGCCGCCGGCGTGCGGTACCGGCGAACGTAGTGGTGGTTTTTTTCTCTCTCGACTGAAAGTACACATTTATTTACGCACATGCGCACGCAATGTGTGTGCGTTATGTTGTGCTACTTTGCGTAGCGTTCAGCTCCATCTGCTGGTAGGCGGAACGTCGGGGACACTTTACAATATGGGTGCATTTATTAACCTTTAATGCAGTATTAAGCATTATTGTGTAGCATTAACATGGGGTTTGGGGTTAGGGCTAAGGGGGGTGGGTTAGAAGAAAAAGGATTGGAGATGGTGTACCAGTGCAACCGAGTATAACAAGAGTTTAGCTACAATACATGCAACCCTAACACTGACCATGACCTTATTACATAATGTAGAAATTAAAACCTTAGTTGACATTAGCAACATTAGTAAATGATGAGTTAACTGTTAATAACTGGCGCTTATTATCGCATTAACTAATAATAAGGTAATTAGGTTATTTATTGTACCCTTACTGTAAAGTCTCACTGATTTATCGTTGTCTTGCTCTGGGCGTCTATCACTGACAGGACCCTCTAGCGATTTGGGATTAAATTTCTAGAATTAAATATTTCTTCCCGTCACACGACAGGGAGAAAAAGGGGAGAAGCTTTGATGCAAAAAATCTAAATATCAAAAGATATATCCTTGTTTTCATTAGATATCCTATATATTGCTACTTTACACCGACCCTGTCAGTCTTGTGTTGACGCGAGGTTATCGTCTTCTTCTCTAAACTCCAGGACGTCTTAAGAGGGCCGCTTCCTGACTCCGCCTACTCCTCTCAGGGGCCCCTCGCTATAAAATGGGCCCCGTGGAAGGGGTCGGGCCCCCATCGCTGAGCTCCGCTTCGGGGGCAGGATAGAGTTGGACTTCATTGATGAATTGATTGATTGATTGATTGATTGATTGATTGATTGATTGATTGATTGATTGATTTGTTGTCCTTACTTTGCTTGAGCCACCGGCCCTTTCAGTGTGTCTGCACGGCCCTGCATATCATAGTTTAAAAATGTAGCTCTAATATCAGGCTAGATGCAATGCTTGTACAGACTCTTTATACTTTATTTGCAATAGTCTCTGTGATGTGTCTTCCATCTGAATTTAAAGTTCTTGTTTTAGTGTTGTTTTTTTCTAATCAAATGTCAGCTAATCAAATGTGACTCAACACTTTCCACAGTAAGAAATACACTTCTGTCTGGTTTTTATCCTTGTTTAGTTTTTTTGGGGTAAATATATATAAACTATTTGCTGTATATATTACTATATATATATAATATTTATTTCAATAT